>NC_086382.1:59942986-60242986 GCF_036588685.1 Mytilus trossulus
GCGGTAAAAACGTCAGAGTAGTTTCACGACTTACTTATCTATTGTAAACCTTTACCCTCTGGTTTGGAAATAATTTTGGATGATGTTCGGACAAAACATCTCATTAAAGATTGTATTTGGTTTGGGATTTTTGTGGTATATATTTAAAAATCGTCGTATTACATTTGGGGAACAATTGGTTTAATTTGTCTCTTATTTTTGCTCGAAACCAAATTGCAGTAAACCACCTTCCAAACTAACCTTTTATCGGAAGAGATCGTTTTAAAATGTGGATACTATTTCTTTGACAATAGTTATTCTTCTAACGAAAACAGTAGCTGCAATATAGATTAAATGAGTTATTTGAGTCGATTTTTGCAATTTAAATAAATGACTGGTACAATAACTAGAAATAAGTTTGATCTTTTCTCCTTCAATATGATTTTATCTTTCAGTACTCATAGATTTTTTTTTTATTTGCAATCATAATACAGGGTAAATTTGCTTCGTTAGCTGTAAGGAAAACCGATTTGAAAGGAATATGATTAAAAGCTAGAAAACGAAAAGAACACGAGGAGATACATTAGTAAATGTCTTAATAAAATGTATCAATCCAATTTGAAACTATATTATAGTTTTATAAAATATGGGGCATATCGAAATCGGATTTTATTTTTTTTAAACAACATCAAAATATCGAGATAGCAAAAGTCTTCTGATTGGCAATTGGTTTTAGATATTTCCAAGGACATATAAAGTAAAACTATATTATGTGAGGAGCTGTACATGGCATGTTAAACATACAATAATTTCCCTATCCGACATATTTTTCTAGTTGTAGTATAAATCTGCCAAAAGTTTTCCCGGTCGACCAACTTGAAGATAATTTTTAAAAGTTGTGATATTTCAACTTCAATGTATGTCAAATATATTTTACTTCGGATTTATATTAAATCTCGTAAACGATAATAATGCGTATATCGAACAGATTCAGGGAACGCATCTGTATGATATCGTTCCTTAACGTATTTTAATTATCGCAAATGTGACATCCGAGTCGGCATTTGCACATCTGATGTACTAAGGAACGCAATTTCGTGCTAGAAATATAATTTTTCCCAAAATAAAAAGAAATTGAGAGACAGATAAAGTTGTGGTCGATGTGGTAATCTGGTCACGATCAAGACCTTGCGCTGAATATTTATAATTTAAATAATGTATGTACGAAACAAGGACCCTGTAGATTTCTAACACAAACATTCTTGTGTGGAGAAGATAAAACAGACTTTGACATAGTGGTTGTTTATGATTATTTTCGTTACATGATGAGCAGTACGTCTCAATTTAATTACGAGTTGACCGTTGTGGAATAACCGTTTCACAAATGATATCGGTTATGTTCCTTACGTCGTAACTACAATCCCCTTCCCTTTCATGAATTTGACCTACCGAATTAGACTTTTTACCGGATTTGTAATCACATAAGCAACACGACGGATGCCGCATGTGGAGCAGGATCTGCTTAACCTTCCGGAGCACCTGCGATCACCCCTAGTTTTTTGGTGGGGTTCGTGTTGTTCATTCTTTAGTTTTCTATGTTGTGTCATGTGTACTATTGTTTTTCTGTTTGTCTTTTTCATTTTTAGCCATGGCGTTGTCAGTTTGTTTTAGATTTACGAGTTTGACTGTCCCTTTGGTATCTTTGGTCCCTCTTAAAACTAATAAAGAATTTGAATTTATATATGTATATTCAGATGGTTGCAGTTGAAATCCATGGTAAAGTGGGTTTATTACAAAACTATAACGTAGAAAGATTTTTTGTCTACTTCATTGTCATTCTTTGTACGAAAGTGACGTAAACAAACATGTTTCAGAACAATGGCAGATATTCTAGAGGTCGTAATCGTTGTTCTCAGCTTACACAAAAGAGTACTTTTGAGTAAGATGCATTTCCATCAAAAACTCTGGTTTTAGTGAACATTATTCGTGCGTCTATGGGCATCGTCACTTCCGTTTCCAAGTTGAACAATCGGTTGGATTATGATGCTATATTGCACGAATTATTCGGCATATTGAATTATTAAATGGGCAGTTCAGCAGTTGGACGCTCCCATCAGCACTGATGAGGCAAGTAGCGCTCCACCAGGACCTCAGGATCGTTCAAGGTCAAATACATAGAGCCGTTATAGCCACTTGTCTAGATTATGATGCCTTCACAGTAAGAGCGAGGTTGGTTTCTAGCTCGTCCAGCACTTCATCGGACTGCTCGGAACTATCAATCCATGCCAAGGAAGGGGTTGTTTTCCTTCCGGCATATGTACGAAAAATTTGGGAACTGAAATAGTTAAACCATCTACATATTCATAGTACCCAGGTTGTTGTGTTGGGTCGTATGCAAGGAAACTCTCCAAGAGGGTTCCATAATTTTGAATAGGGATCCTACACGCTTCAAGAAGGTATTAAAATATTTACGGAATAGAATAAACTTTTCAAGAAATATCCTACGAAAGGACAGACGGTACCTGGATGAAACGATGCAAGCAGCCAACTTATACGAGCTGATAGAGCTCAAACTACAGGGAGAATAGAACAACTGTGAGAATTTTGAAACAAACAATAAGATCACATATAACAAGAATTTCTACATGTACATTACTAATAGAATATTAAGCTTTAAAAAAGGTTACAAAGTATTTGTCTTTTATAATTTTCGAATCATAATTATGCGGTGTGAAATGGCTTTTCATCAAGACGGGTTATAACTATTGTAAGCAATTTTCACTCAGGAATGTATTCAGACATAGATACACAAATCCATAAACTAAATAGTCGCATATTTCCTCAATCATTTTTAATTATACAACCATATTAGGGTGATATGTCACAATCAAGATCTTGCGCTGAATATTTATAATTAAAATAACATATACACGAAACAAGGACACTGAAGAGTTCTTACCAAAAGAATCATGTATAGAGAAGATAAAAACACACCTGGTAGAGAAGATAAAAACACACCTGGACATGGCGGTTGTTTAAGATGAGTCGTACAGTTGACGAAATTCATGGTAAAAGCGGGTTTGTCACAAATTTATACCTACACAGATGTGTTGTGTAATTTTACAGAAATCTATGTCATGTTCATTCAAATAGAAAGAACAACTAGGCGGAAGGCATGAGCTGTTTTGATAATTTACATAAAGGGAAATAAAGAAAGGTTTATAGAAAAATAATAAAATCATAAAACGTTGTGTTAATGTGGCCAAAAAAAAACTCATCGTAGATACCAGGACTAAATTTAGTATATACGCCAGACGCGCGTTCAGTAATCATCAGTGATGCTCGAATCCAAAAAGTAAAAAAAAAACAAATAAAGTACGAAGTTGAAGAGCATTGCGGACCAAAATTCCTAAAATAATAACAAATACATCTAAGGTAATCTATGCCAGACTGCCTGTCAGCTCAGTAGTCAGTACTGAGATGTTTTAACAAACTTTACTAAAATTGTCCATTTTATAAATTTTGAAATTATTAAGAAACTTAGTATTCAACTCCCCCATATGTTGGCTTTAGATGAATTTAGCTATTTACTTTAGGTATTTTACACATATAGCTCTTCAACGGTTTCGGTACTTATACATCTTTGGATTTCAAATGTTTGGCTTTGAACGTTCCTGATGAAGGTAAATCCAGAAAAGCACTTCGAAAGTAAGAAATGATTAAACGTGTTGTTTTCAATTTATTAGTGAGTCAAAACAATACATTTTACAATCCAATGAACGGCTATAGTAGTGACTATGAATAGAACAAGTAAAACAACAAAAATACCAAACTTCAAAACGGAAATTCCTCAATGAAAAAGCTAAAATACATCAAACGAATGGACTCAACTGACATTTTCCTGATTTGGCACAGACATTTGTTAGTGTAGAAAATGATGAATTAAATTTGGTTTTGTATCTAGCTAAACCTCTCACATGTACGACAGTCAAAGGAATTTTCCAAAAACACCAATGTGTTATAATTTTAATAACTCTTAAAATAAAGAAACATATCAACAAAGAAAAAAAACCCGCATAGAGATGAAGCACAAACGCATAATCATTATACAAGACTATAACAGCAAAATAACATAATGACGGGATTTGTAAATACTGAGTCACGTCTAATTGATATTACCCAAAATAGCCATTAATTTTTCAGTCGATATTGGAGAATTTCTGCTCACATTGAGGCGGATCTTTATCAACCTCCTTTTGTAAACCAAAAAAAATGTCCCATCAAATTGTGTCTTCTTGAACTGTATTTCACATCTGTGAAATTTGGGGAACGGGACAAAATATGACATATGTAAACTTTAAAATAGCGTCTCCTTTAGTGAAAAATTGTCCCTAGTACTTGAACATAATTTCATTGATGTTTTAAAATAATTTGTAAAACAGAGGACAATGTTTCATACTGTAGCTATTTTTGAAATGTTTTAATCAATTAGTTAAATCATAATTACAATTTAAATCAAGCCAACAAAGATGTGAATAAAAATTTAAAGTGGTGAATATGTACAAGTTATCTGGGTGTGGATATATATAGATATAGAAAAATATCAGCACGCGAGCCAGAATTTCAAGCTAAATGTCTAGTGAGCGTGTCGGCTTCATATTCTGTCGAGCGGGCTGATATTTGTCTATATCTATACAATCCACATTCAGATAACATTTTTATCATCTTTCAAAGCAATTTTTTTTTATAAAAATTTTCTTTTTAGCTCACATGGCCTAAAAGGCCAAGTGAGCTTTTCTCATCACTTGGCGTCCGGCGTCCGTCGTCGTTAACTTTTACAAAAATCTTCTCCTCTGAAACTACTGGGCCAAATTAACCCAAACTTGGCCACAATCATCATTGATGTATCTAGTTTAAAAATTGTGTTTTTTGACCCGGCCAACCCACCAAGATGGCCCCCATGGCTAAAAATAGAACATAGGGGTAAAATGCAGTTTTTAGCTTATAACTCAAAAACCAAAGCATTGAGAGCAAATCTAACAGGGGTAAAATTGTTTATCAGGTCAAGATCTATCTGCTCTGAAATTTTCAGATGAATCAGACAACCCATTGTTAGGTTGCTGCCCCTAAATTGGTAATTTTAAGGAAATTTAACTGTTTTTGGTTATCTTGAATATTATTATAGATGGAGTTGAACTGTAAACAGCAATAATGTTCAGCAAAGTAAAATTTACAAATAGGTCAACAGGACCAAAATGGTCAGTTGACCTTTTTAGGAGTAAATGCCCTTTGTAGTCAATTTTTAACAATTTTCTTAAAATTTGTAAATTTTAAATAACGTTTTCCTCTGAAACTACTTGGCCAAGTTCATTATAGATAAAGATAATTGTGAGCAACAAGAATGTTTGGTAAAGTAAAATGTACAAACACATCACCATCACCAAAACACAATTTTGTCATGAATCCATCTGCTTCCTTTGTTCAATATTCACATAGAACAAGGTGAGCGACACCGGCTCTTTATAGCCTCTAGCTTAATAATTTTGCGGGAATTGTTATTACCGGAGTGTCTCTGTGATTACTAGGCAACACACGTCATCGACAACACCTTGCGACCAAAATACGCAGGGTAAAAGGTGTCAGACCACCATTTAAAAGTCCCTATCTGTTCAACCAAATTTTGCAATTTTCATAGCTTTCTATTTTTTTTTATCTTAAATTTAACCTCTTACAAACCAGGTATGTCCTGAATCGTACAGGTATCACCTTTCTTCATGCTAATTTTCGACATACCTTTAAAGCCATATAAGAAAGAAGAGACCTTCCGAATGGATGTACCACTAAAAATAAACCCTGGTTTTCTTGAAATCTTAAATTAGTATACTATGGAGCGCATTAATCCTCAGTTTTTAATTTCAACTCATAGACAAGTAAATTTGGGCTCAAAATGGTCTTAATATATTTCTCTTTCACCAAAAGTTTCATTTCTGCAAATTTGTTGGGTAGTATAAGTAAACAATGACATCAAATGCACTATTTTTTGTCCCGAGTAGGCTTACTTTTACATACGTTCTAAATTTGATGGAGTAATTGGTGGTCTGTCACCTAAAGAGCAAAAAAAGTTTGCTCAGAAATCTTTGCTTTGCTTTATTCTTAATCCTTAATCAATTTGAAGTCAGAAACAGCTTATCTGAGCATAATGTGACTTATATTACAAATTTCACAGCTCAATTTAAACTGACTGTAATGGATGACTTTGATAGAAAATACTTGAAAATTTCATTTTGGGCTACAGAAACATAAACTTTCAATATCAAGATCAGTTTTGTTAATTTTTTTCTTCTTAGTTCTACTACTTAAAAGACTTTCCACAATTTTTAACATGGGTTAAGTAAAAAATCCAAGGTATTGAAGAGTCAAGTAATATTGACCCCCCTTTTTTACACCTGGTGTAAAATGGGACATTTAAATGATAAAAAGTGCAGTCATGGTCATTTAACTGTTTTTATTTACTATCAGTTGATTCAACTTAAGGTGTAAAACTTTCATTTGAGATAATAAATGGGATTTTTGTGAGTTTTTGCAATGTCTACATCAGGCTATGTTATCTGCCAAATACATGCTATGACGCAATGATATAAGGGATAAAAATCAAATAATTTCATTAAATCTTGATAACAACAACTTTTTTTGGTAGTAAAATAATCATGTTTTAATGTTGATACCACAGAAACAACTTACTGTGCATTTCTAACAATTTGGGACATTTTTTTTTATATGTAAAGCATATTGTCAGGGTGGGAAAAGCTAAAAATAGCACAAATTCATATTAAAGGCTCTAAGTTTGCAATATGTGACTTTTTGTCCCAAAAAAAATTGAAATGTGACTACTATCACTTCATATGACCAGTTAAGTAAAAACAATCCATTGTTTTCTGAATTTGAGGTTTCACCGCATTTCCCTTAAAGGTGTCAGACCACCAATTAAAAGTCCCTATCTGTTCAACCAAATTTTGCAATTTTCATAGCTTTCTAAATTTTTTATCTTAAGTTTAACCTCTTACAAACCAGGTATGTCCTGAATCGTACAGGTATCACCTTTCTTCATGCCAATTTTCGACATACCTTTAAAGCCATATAAGAAAGAAGAGACCTTCCGAATGGATGTACCACTAAAAATAAACCCTGGTTTTCTTGAAATCTTAAATTAGTATACTATGGAGCGCATTAATCCTCAATTTTTAATTTCAACTCATAGACAAGTAAATTTGGGCTCAAAATGGTCTTAATATATTGCTCTTTCACCAAAAGTTTCATTTCTGCAAATTTGTTGGGTAGTATAAGTAAACAATGACATCAAATGCACTATTTTTTGTCCCGAGTAGGCTTACTTTTACATACGTTCTAAATTTGATGGAGTAATTGGTGGTCTGACACCAAAATATTCCCATTTACTACACGAAGAAAATCATCTTCAAATATTATACATCAGTTTATGTTTTATTTTTGTCTGCCTTTCAAGACAATACTGGAGGTATTCATCTCCATTTGTGTCAACTTTTAGTGATATATCACCGACAACATAAATTATAATGTTCAGGTACTCCTCTTAAACAAAAATGGTAATTGTTGTTAATATATACTGCGTTTATGAGAGAGCGAAGGCAAATGAGCGAGGGCTATTTGCCGTCTAACTTTTTTCATATACAATTTGTTGAGGTCATCATCTGTCAAAGGGTCTGCAGCATTGGGTTAATAACCAAGACCCAGTGATTTTAAGTTTTTGAATTTTGCGCGCAGAGTCTGACGACTTTTGTGGAACTCATCATCAGTTATAATATTACATCCTTTAAATGTCGGCTAATGCTCTGCTATATTGACTTGAGAGATGATGGTTCATATTCAATAGTACCATTTGTTTGTTTTTCCTTCGTGGCGCTAAGAAAGAAAAAAACCTAAGATATCTGTCCAACTGTTGTGGTGGTATTTGTTCAATGTCTCTTTTTTCCTCGTGTTTTCATTTTTAGAACAATTGGAAAATTTTCAAATCAGAGCTTGTTTTCTTGGAAGTATCTTCTATTAAGTTGCTATTGAAGGAAGGGGCCTATATACGCATCTGTTACATTGCTGAAACGGTCACTCTCTTATGCGTTTACTAAGGATGTTGTGCCAAAAGATGCAGCTTGGCCGCTGTTAGTTTTAGTATTCTTGTCTTCTTTTGCATTTTCCTTTTGTTTTTCAGTTGTGGCACTTTGTTTAAGAATTTTGTGAAAATTTACAGAGAGATATTTATATCTAGTGTTTGAAATTGGTTTTAAAAAGTCCCAGTATTTGCGCATGCATGACGAGCTGTCCATTCTACGTAATTATGTGTTTGTGTCTCTATTGTCTCCCGATTCTCATGATTTACTCTCACTTACAGAATCAGTGGCCATTTTGTGTGTTTGTTTTGTTTCAGCATGCAGACGAAATAAGTGCTTTAGACTTGTCTGGAAAAGAGTGTTGAGTTCTGATTGAACTTTTCATAAGTAAATGTAAAATGTTTTAGTTTTGCTGTTATTAAATAATCTATATTTAATTTGTTATTGGTGTTATTGTGAATAATTGGTTTATACTGTAAATATAGTTTTAATTGTAAAAATTTTCCGCCCCCGCTTTGTTGACATTTGTTTCGGTTGACTAAGTTCAATTTAAAAAAAAAAGAAATCCGCGGGGGGGGGGGGGGTGGATTTCCGGCAGACGTTATCTAGAATCCGGTGGAACACGTATTAAATCATAAAAGGTAAATTTGGCAACATAAAAATTGCAAAATGCAAAAATTGGTATGCAAGGATAATTTTTTTTTATCAAATGATCTTTGTACTTGACATGATATCGTTAAAATGATGGAATTAATGTTGGGATAATTTGTTGATATTTCCTCCTCAAGTTTATAAGTATGTCTCTTCAAAGCACACGCTATCGTGATACGAGTTTTACAGATACGTTGAGGAAACAGATATAGCAGTAGAAAAGATGACAAAAACAGCTAAATGATTTTTGTGTGATGGTCTATACCCTTCAGAGTTTAATAATAATGCAAGAATATCATTTAGATGGAAGACTAAGCAATTTGAAATAAAAAAAAAAATGACAAAAAGTCATGTTTTAAATACATGTTTACGAAAAAACACACGCAGGACAAAACATGTAAACCTGTTATTCATAAGGAGAAACTGAAACGGGTTTTGCACCTATGCCATAATGAGAGTGGGTGCCATCTTTTGGTTATGATAAGACATGTAACAAGATATCTGGAAAATATTACTTCCCATGAATCATAGACATTGACAAGAAATATATATCAGTTTGTGCCAATATTAAAATAATTCATTGATTCCTACAGTATAATTAAAAATAAATGACGAGTTGAGTCTTATTAGTTTTAGTAAATTAAATTGTTTGGTATCAGACAAGAGTTTTATGCAATTTGGACATAATTTCACTATCATGATAAAATGTCAAAAAAAAGGTCAGAATAGAATATGTTTTCAAGAGACACTTGTACACAGAAGTATATTTAGTAATAAATTATGTCCTGAACAAAATTTCCCAGGTCATATCCGTGAAATTTATCCATGGGAGACACTATTCAATCCTACATTTTTACCACCATTGACCAAAGCAGTGAAGGATCGTTAGAATTACGTTTGAACATTTTGGATTAGAAAATGAAAATAATTGGCATCAAAGGAGATCACTAAAGGTGTAGTTCAAATCGTAGCTGAATTTGTCAGTTTTATTTTGAATATAATAATCTGTTGTACACAGTATTAAAGTTGATAAAACATGTATTAAAAGTGTGCTTCGTTTTTTTTAAATTTGTATAGATTTCAAGATTAATCGTAATAGATAATAAATATTTGGCATGTTGATTGCGTACCACGTAGTGGCATATCTGTCGTAAGTTATGTTAATGTTAATGACCTCTTTTGTTACAGTAGCCATTTTTGTACGATTTTTTCAAACTTCACTTGTGTCAAAACTACTGATATAATGAATAATGATACAGGTCATTGTGTACATATACTAGTGGGAAACTTGATGCAAAGC
This sequence comes from Mytilus trossulus, assembly GCF_036588685.1. Lineage (NCBI taxonomy): Eukaryota > Metazoa > Mollusca > Bivalvia > Mytilida > Mytilidae > Mytilus > Mytilus trossulus. Next base: position 59,953,058 of record NC_086382.1, read on the forward strand.
ATTATTATTTACTGTTTCATTGCATTTCAATAGAAAAGAATACGTTGTGGCAAATAAACCAAGATTTTTATAGAAAATCCACAGCCTTTGATACAGAGATATTTGTTATAAAATTTGAAACATAAATTACTCACTTGCTTTTGTATGATGTGCTAGTCTTCATTCTCTACAAAATGCATACTTGCCAACCTCTGACAATGGGAAATCATGTCACAACGTGACATGTCAAAAAGCGTGTAAAAATGCGTGATGTCGACGCGGCAAGTTAAAATGAACAAATTGTGACTTGGATTGAGAGTTTTCTCATTGGCACGCATACCACACCTTCTTTTATCTATAATATCTAATATCTTTAATACAATTTTTTTAATGTAAAAAACAAAACATTCTACTGTAAACTTTTATTATATTCAATGGTGGCCTGTTTTGCTGCTTTCATCACATCACAACTAGGCTGATACTCATAGCAACTGCCAGTTTGATTTAATTTGCATGACAAAAGTGCACATAATGTATCATTGTTTTAATAGCTCAGATCTAAATTCTGTGTATCTCTTTTTTATGATAGAAAATGCTCTTTCACAATCAGCATTGCTATTTGGTAAAACTAACAATGCTTTAGCAAGATTTGAGAGTATGTTAAAACGTTTTTTATTGTTGAAGATGTCATCAACTTCTGCCATTTCTACCCCAGAATGATGATATGTCCTGGTCAAAGGTGAGGAGATCATCAGGAGATAACAGCTGGTACTCTGTTAACTGGTCTAGAAGTTCTGATGTACTTTCACACCCTATGGCCTGTGGAAACCTGGTAGCCAGCTTTGTAACTGAAAAAGAAAGAAAAAAAATAAATTTGAATACCATTGAATACTCTATCAAATAGCTAGTTTTCCTCTCACACACGATTTTTGATTGCAAAAGATAGATAATGTTTAAGATGTATAATCTTTTGTTAATAATTTACAGAAAAACTCACAAGAGTCAGATACTATCTTGGTTTTCATAAAAGCTATGTCCTGCAAGGTGGTGTCGGAGAAGGGAAACTTGTCAATCATCTTAGATCTATCTTTGTTTCTGGCTGTTCTGAAAAATATAAAGATAATTTTTTGTTGTAGATCATGTACACTTACATATATATGACATTTTTTAATATACCTTTATAAAGTACAAGTATTACCAACCTCAACAACAACTGACAAGAAGAGGTAATACCAACCTGTACAATTTCTTTTCTGTTTCAACACCAATTTCATCTTGGTGGTCTGCAATGTAACCTCTGCATGGCAGTCCCACAACAAGTTAATCATCAGGCAGGAAATGGTCAACAACATCAAGTGGAACTTGTGCTACATCTGTGTGAGCAACAATGACTGATGTCTTAACAAATCTTTTCAAAAAGATTCCCAGCAACCTTTTGATCTGTTCATGGAGTAACCATATCTTAGATGCATCAGCCTGAAATAAATATAGATACATTAATAAATATATCACAAAGCTGATAAAAATAACATAGTTGATAGTTGATGTAAACAGAATTGACATAATTGCTATTAAAGTGTCCAGAATTTTATTTGTTACCTGAAATGCTGCATTAAAGTCATTCATTGGTTCCATTACATCATTCAAAAAAACACAATACATTTTCATTTCAGGGGTGTCCAGCAGTTTTGCAACTCGTTTAATTCGGCCTTCCTTTTCAACGTCATTATGACCTTTGAAGTAAGACAATAGTGCTGGCCAGTGGTGTAGAGTACGGTCTACACATTTCTTAAGAGACAGCCATCGTGTACTCACATGTTTGATAATCTTTAAAGGATCTTTCTTTTAGAACTTTGATTGAAATGGCAATAGATATCAAAGATCAAGTCTTCAACAGACACTGGAATCGGCTTCACAGCTGGCCCTACACACAAATTTGCTAGGTGACAAATACAGCCTATGTCCATTGCTAGTGCCTGTCTTTCTCTAATACGTGATATTATAGAATTATGTTTGCCTTTCATAACACTACAATTGTCTGACATGAAACTGTCAAAATGTTCTAACTAACCTGTAAACACCCTCAAAGGTGTACTTGATTTGGTCCATATTTTTATTTGCTTTAACCGATAATTACATTAATAAACTTGTTTTTAGGACATCAATGCTAGCACTGCATGCAATAATCCTATATCTATCAGTCATCAAATTGGTATATATGAGAGTACAAGGATAAAGGCTGTGGATTTTTTTATAAAATGTCCATATGTTTAGCATTGAATTAACACAAGGGTACATAATCCTTAAGGTTTACTAGACCTTTTCAACATCTCTCGACACCTACAGTTGAGAACGACTACGACAGGTAAAATGTAAGGGGTCGTCCCAAAAAGTAAAAAAAATGAAATCATTATTGATTTTATTGTTTTCACTGGCAATGATAGAACTTTCCAACAGAAATTTATTAATAAAAAAAAATGTGGCTTTTAAGTCGCATTTCATCTTTTTAGACGTTGAGCTTCTAGCTGTTCTGGTGGAGTTTGGAAAATAAAAAGAACAATGTTTAATTGTAGTTGCTATTTAATTAAACAATGTTTATATATGTCTGTTGACAAGGGCGGCACATTGTTCCAAACGTTCTTTTGGCGATGTGTGCTTCCATAATGTACTGAATACTTTGTATAGTTTCAATTTACCAAGTTGGTGTTCCACTCGAATTCTGTATTCGCCTATCACTTAAATCAATTAAAATTTCTGCTCTTTCTCTCAAATGTTATGGCTTACGATTGATTTGAGATGGTGTAACTAAGGGATGAAGATTTGGATAAACTTTCTCTCTAAGGAGAACACAGTCCTCCGGGAAATGCAGCGGCTTATTTCTCCGTATTTTGATTGAAACCTCTCTTGTGTATGATGATAGATGAGATACAAAAAAAATTGAAAAACGTACAAAACTTTTTGTTCTGGAAATTGGATATAGGGAAATAAATTCTGACCCGATAAAAACAAAACAAAATATATCAATGTCAGTGTTTAAATAAAATCAATGAAATTTGATCAACTTCTAGAAAGAAACCAAAAACTCATTTTCAGGAACAGGGGAAGGACACTATGATGAAGGGACAAGGTATGTTGTTTTCGGGACATTTGCCGTCGGTCTCCAAACCCCTCCGTAGCACTGTCCATATTGATTTTGCAATGGCAACAAGCTCTATAGTATTAACTTACAACTTGATATATAAATTCCATACGCAGGTATATAAAAATACAATGCTTCAGATGTAACATTAAAACGATAAGACAATAAAACAAATTTCAAAGTTTATCATGAAACACATCAATTGTTAAAAAAATATATTGAAGTTGAGAAGTCCGCCGTTGATAAAAAAAATTAGATGTGATATTTTCCTTAGACTATCATAATCAATATGTAATTGTCCCTCCACAAAATATGGCGAAGATCGGTTGAAAAATGTCAAAAGTGGGATACGGACGTACGCTTTAAAAAAGGGGTATACTGTTTTACCTCTGTCTGTCCTTCCGTCAGTCCGTCCGTCCCATGAATATATTTCGTCGCATTTTCTCAGGAACTACAATACAAGGATTTCTGAAATTTGGTTTCAGGGTTTATCTAAGTCAGCTATACCATGTGATGCGTTTTCAGATTCATCAATCGACAACTTCCTGTTTACCGAACACTTGCATATTTTACACTATTAATATAATCCACTTGCGGCGGGGTATCATCAGTGAGCAGTAGCTCGCAGTTTCACTTGTTTTTCATGAATTTTGAAAAATTTCATAAAAGCTTTTACACCAACAAATTAATCGTTAATTACGTGCGGCAAATATTTGGTAAAAGACTCACATAATCATAAAATTGAAGAGAAAGCGAATCAGGATGCAGAATGGGTGCAGTATTTGTATTAATCAATTCAACATGAAATGTCGTGTAAAAACTAGTGTTGTCAAATCGTTCACTTTTGCCTAACCGGTTACTCGGATAATCGTTCGACCGATTAACCGGTTAACCGGACATTTTAAGTTGTCGTTTGAAAGCCTTTTCAATAGTACCATACATGTACACATAGTTATAAGATGTGGTATAAGTGTCAATTTGACAACCTTTCATCCAAGTCATAATACGATTAAAGAATTGAAGTTTGTCCTTTAGCATTATAAGGCTTGTCTGTGAGGATTACAGGAGAAGTTTGATTTTTAATAAACAAATACACCGTATCAACTATAGCATTTGTACCAACTTCAAATTGAAAAATATATAAAAAAAAAAACGTCTTGATCTCGTAGAATTGAATTTGTCTGAAACCGATCATTGTTTAATTTTCTCTTGTCTTCGAAAATAATGTGGAGCCTTTCAATTTGAAATAATTAATTATAAAAAAAAGAAGATATGGTATGATTCCCAATGAAACAATTGTCCACAAGAGACTAAAATGACACAGAAATTAATAACTATATCTCAACATACGACCTGTTTCTTTACTTTGTTTGCTTGTTATTTAAGCATGTTACTCGTACTATCACGTATACCTTGAGTACATTCACATTAGTTTGCATTTCACACTTTTTAAGGCACATTTCGTTTAAAGAAATACTAAACCTTGCACTACTGAGTTTACACATTTAGATGTTTACACAATATTAGATCAAAAACGAAATAATGAACTAATTAGTATAATTTAATCGCATCTCTGATTTAAAGTTATTGTTAAAAAAACATGTTTACCAATCATGTTTCTTTAAGGTCCTGCCCCGAGCTCTAATTAATTTTATGTATTTAGGATCAACAATAGCAATCAATATACTGGACAATTGATCTGTCAAATGAATAACTACGACGACATTTTTTTAAATAAAACATAACTATTTAATGATTTCCATTCAAATTTATATCAAAACTATTAAAATTGAAAAAAGTCCGGTTAACCGGTTAGCGTTTTTGGTATTCGGTATTCGGTCGTTCGACCGGTTAACCGGTGACAACACTAGTAAAAACATACAAAATAACAACATACAAAATTAGAATATTATATGACAGAGACACAAATTTATCTATTTATTTGATTGATACATATTCTGAAGCTATATAGTCAAGACAGTATATTACCGCCAATCCAATATGTTACGTATTTATAGTCATGATGGTTTTTGTCTTTGAGACGACCCATCCATTTTACCTGTAAACTGTAGGTGTCATTAGTCGGTGTCGAGAGATGTTGAAAAGGTCTATAATACTCGATATACCGCATATTGTACACGACTCGTGACATTTGTCTCCTACGGATATCACGTGGTTGGTTAAACAGGACTAACATTATTATAGGTCAAGTTCGGATGGAACGCGAGTTCTGACTAGTTCCATATGAACGGTAAATAATTCTGAAGAGCAAGGTCTCGAGATTACTGGAAGTACAAGTCCCCTACTATGAATATGTTTTCATTCAAATTTGATTGGATCGACGTCATAACATTCGGTGTATCAAGTCGATCTCTAGGAGCCCTGCCACAACCCAGGGCTCTTCGAGTGATAATGGCGAGAAAGCTATATCCAATCATAACATGTGTTATATATGACCATGTCAATCCCATCTACTCTAGATATCCATCCGAACTTGGCGCAAGGGGTTTTGATGATAGAGGGTTTCAATGACCACCAAAATATCTAAACACTATTAGACCATGGTCCTATTCAAGAACTGACTAAAAGAACCACTGACCTAATACCGGGTGAAACAATAAACACCGAAAAGTAATATATATGCCTGCTGTCTATATAGTGTCTCTATGGTAATAGAAATGGATACGTTTCAAGTTTCAATACTTTATTTCAACATTTTGCTAAGGCAGAATGTTCATTCAAAAATTCAATATATTACTCAATTTGACAAACATAAAAATGCTAGATTGACTGTACCAGAGCTATCTTAAGTAAAATATTTAGTTTTTCTCCAGATGCACAGATACTGAGATGACTATACATATATATACATATAAATATAAGGTACAGTTTGTTAAGGTGTTTGGTCACTAAAAGGGGTAATTTTGAATAACATTCATACTGGAGACATTACCAGTAACGTTTTTTTGAAGTCTTTACAAATAATGAAAGTCCAAAATAATGGACAAGGGTACAAAAAACTTACTAGTTACGGGTCACAAGTAACCTATAAGCAAACTGTACAGGTTATAATATAACTATACCAAACACGTCACATCTATTGATTGTACATGATTCAGTTTGACTGTATGGTTCGGTAAATCAACGCTGACCGAATATTTCTTCAGGCTTACAGAAAGGCACACATGGCATGGAAGCGGGTTTTTTCGTCCAGAGCGAGAGATCTTTCTTGGTCGCGTTTTATTTTGACGGTAGCTTAGTATGTCTTCAAAAAGTCGGATAATTCACAACCTAAAATACTGCTCGAGCCACTTCCACTTTTATTTTTTATCTATCTGATGAGTTAAGTCTTTTTCAACTGATTTGTATAGGTCGTTCTTATGTTGTACTGTTATACTGCTGTCCCAGGTTAGGGGAGGGTTGGGATCCCGCTAATATGTTTAACCCCGCCACATTATTTATGAATGTGCCTGTCCCAAGCCAGGAGCCTGTAATTCAGTGGTTGTCATTTGTTTATGTGTTACATATTTGTTTTTCGTTATTTCTTTTACATAAATAAGGCCGTTAGTTTTCTCGCTTGAATTGTTTTACATTGTCTTATCGGGGCCTTTTATAGCTGACAATATGCTGTATGGGCTTTGCTCATTGTTGAAGGCTGTACCTATAATTGTTAATGTTTGTGTCATTTTGGTCTTTTGTGGATAGTTGCCTCATTGGCAATCATACCACATCTTCTTTTTAATATATGCTCGAGCCATAGAATGAAATGTGTTTTTGCCGTCAATAGTTTTTGCATTAATATAAGCATTGTCAGATCCTTCTCGATTGAAGTCTCTCTCAAATTTGCGGACATCTGTTATTAGGGATGTATGTATATGTTCTATTCTGTGATATTATGATTTCATGATTGGTGAATTTTTCAGAGACTTTCTAACCTTTAGTGTGCGACTCACAAAATCCATGTGAATGTAAAATTTCATTAAGATTTTTTTATGATGCAGCTAAAGGGTCAATGATAAGTTAAAAGGGGTGACCTGATTTTTAAGCAGAGATATCACACACTCAGCTAAAGCAGTACATGTACTCCCATGCAGTATCACAAGGGAGTAAATTGTAATCATTCTCAATATGAAAATAATTGTCATCTATTAACCTGGCAAGACAGTTTATCAAAGAGATAGGTATAATCCCTTCGTAAATTTAACGGACGCCATCACGAGTTGGTTGACCTTTATGGAATAACCGTTTCACAAATGATATCGGATATGTTCCTTACGTCGTAACTACAACCCCCTTCCCTTTATGAATGTGACCTACCGAATTAGACTATTCACCGGATTTGTGATCACATAAGCAACACGACGAGTGCCACATGTGGAGCAGGATCTGCATACCCTTACGGAGCACCTGAGACCACCCCTATTTTTTGCTAGGGTTCGTGTTGTTTATTCTTTAGTTTTCTATGTTGTGTCTTATGTACTATTGTTTGTCTGTTTGTCTTTTTCATTTTTAGCCATGGCGTTGTCAGTTTGTTTTAGATTTATGAGTTTGACTGTCCCTTTGGTATCTTTCGTCCCTCCTTTGTAAAGCCGTAGGGATAGAAACTTCCAAATAATAATTTTCAGTCGATATTTTGAACGATTGTAAACTGCTTCCAAAATTTTGTCGCCGCATCATGCAGTGTCTGATCTTTCTTATGTGTGGAAACATTTACGAAACTGGTTTGCATCTCCGAAAATTTTAATTCCGCTTTTAAAAACTGGCAGCGCGAATAGCTTTGAAAATACTAATAGAGCTACTGAACATCATATCAATGTTGCCCTGTCCTCTTTGAGTCTGACTTTGTGTTGCAGTTTAGCAGTTGTACTTACTTCTCATTTCTTGTGGAAAAAAGAAACAATGTGTCTAGTAAATTCTACAAAGAAAATGCTTTCTTTTTTCACAGACAGATCATCGTGAAGACTTTCTGTCATGTTCTTGAAAGCAATTGTCATGCTCAAACTCAATTGATGCATAATCAGTAAAGAAAAATCTGGATATAAAAAAAGATAACATAACTATAAAGCATTTGATGAACTAAGTAATTTAAACTGCTGGATATACTTCATTTCTAAAACTGACAGCCAGATAATCACCAGTTTTAAAAGGTCTGTTTCAAATCGTTTTAAGATTTGAAATTAAAACTTTGAACTACAAGTAATTATATAAATCTTTGAACTACAACTAATACATGTACACATTTTTCTTATAACAAGACTCTTGTAGATCATAATCTTTAAGGTTACAAAGGTATTCATTAAGTTATCATTGTTATTTTGGCAAGCAGTTATAACGAAAAAAAAATTGACTGGCTGGAACATTTACAATTCAAGATTAAATGCAATACACTTAAGTACCTTGATGTCTCTGTTACATTGGACTCCAATGGTGACTGCTCCACAACATCGGACTTGACTTTTGGCTGCTCTATACTTTCTGACTGCTCCATACCACTAAACTTGACTTCTGACTGCTCGATACCATTAGACTTTACTTCTGACCGTTCTTTAACACCAGACTTGAGTTCTGACTGCTTCATACCATCAGACTTGACTTCTGACTGCTTCATAACATCAGACTTTACTTCTGACTGCCCCATAACATTAGACTGGATTTCTGAATGTAACATCAGACTTGGCTTCTAAATGCCCCATACCATCAGACTTGACTTCTGACTGCTCCATACCATTACACTTGACCTCTGACTGTTCTGTGACATCAGACTTGACTTTTGACTGCTCCATATCATTAGACTTGACTTAAGACATGATAATGCTGCACAAGCGTTTTCCCGTGCGAACTACACTGTTCACAAATATCATATACACAGTTACTTGTGTGAAATTTCATTGCATCTGGTTTTCTACACATTAAAAATTTTACAAGCTCTTTTTCATTTCTTGGATTTTTTGTTATTAGGAAAAGCTCTGTTTAGACGTGACAGCTTGTATTTGATATTAAAGCATGTCGGACAAACATAAACATTCCATTGAGTTATGTCAACAGTCTCACGCATTTTGGCTTTAATGAAACAAATTTTGAAAATCCCAAATTAATAGTAGGGTTTCCGTCTTTAAAAATTTTAAAAGCAGCTGTCAATGTCATTTGAAGAGAATATCCTGGCCGGATTTTTTTGTGTTATTAAAATTTGCTGTAACAAAATATTAGAAATTATCATAAATTAAGGGATGTGTATCTCCCTCATGCAAAGCTGATTCCTTTCACGGTTTTGGCTATACTTTATGGGCCTTTAAGATTATAGCTCGTCCTTTTTTTTTTATAAGCTTTGGATTTCAAATATTTTGGCCACGATCATCACTGAAGAGACATGTATCATCTGGTGCAGGAAAAAATTGGTACCACTTGGTTGATGCCTCTGCTGATGGACTGTTAGTCCCCGAGGGTATCACCAGCCCAGTAGCCAGATTTGGCTTTTCTTTTTGGACCGATTGGATTATAGCTCTTCATCTATTATATAAGCTTTGGGTTTCAAATATTTTGGCCACGAGCTTCACTGAAGAGACATGTATTGTCGAAATTTGCATCTAGTGCAGGAAAATTGGTACCGTTAATGTTATTTTTAGAATTTAGTTCAATGCTCTTCCGACTTTGTAGTTGCTTGGCTTTGTAACCGATATTGTTGGATCTGATGTAGACGAAACGGACGTCTGGCGTAATAAATTATAATCCTGGTACCTTTGATAACTATTTGTTCGTATGCTTGTTATAGATGTATAAATATACTGGAATTTGATGTGACTATCATACAAGTGAGAAGTTTGGTTTGGACAACGTCAGAAGTTGATTAAGTACTTCCTTTTTAAATATGCCACGAGTTCAGTAGTCAACACTGTGTTAGAATCTTAATTAGTATAACAACACAACATATGTATCAAGGAGCACCAAATGACTAAAGAGACCAAGAATTTTGACAAAATTTTAAGACACGAATAAACAAATTTCCACTAGAACTATTACATATGGACGGGATGTAGAAGTACAGAGCCACGTCATATGTATCAAAGAAAGTAATTATAACATCACACGGCATAATAACAATGCACACTAGCAAAAGTAAAAATCGAGAATAATAATAGAAATACCACAATGACGGGATGCGAAAGTACCGAGCCACGTCATAAAGGTAGTGTTTACGGGAATCTGATGTACAGTAGTTGTCGTTTGGATATGTAATTTATTCGTGTTCCTCATTTTTTATATAGATAAGACCATTAGTTTTTCCGTTTGAATGGGTTTTTACTAGTAATTTTAGTGCCCTTTATAGCTTGTTTTTCGGTGTAAGTTAATGCTCCGTATGAAAGTCGTACCTTGACCTATAATGGTTAACATTTATAAATTGTTTGGATGGAAAATTGTCTAATTGGCACTCATACCACATCTGCTCTTCAACTTTGTACTTTATTTGGCCTTTTTAACTTTTTGGGATTCGAGCGTCACTAATGAGACTTTTGTAGACGAAACGCGCGTATGACGTATATACTAAATTTAGTCCTGGTATCTATGATGAGTTATTTACCAGTAAATGTATTATTCTTAAAGACAAAGAAAAGAATAGTACAGCACGTTAATAAGATGATACACAACGGCAGTACCCAGAATACTGTATTAGCAATATTAGGAATTTCCAAATAATTGCAATTAGAACCTAATATCTCCTAATTTTAACCAGCTTGACTCGAACTTTTCTATTCTAGATCCAAGTATAAATACTTTGTGAAGTATTGAAGACTATATAAAGCAATCAATCAGCTAAATTAAGGTCGACATTGGTCATTATCTATATACTTATGATTTTAATTTGACTTGTTTTACCTTTTTTCTATATTATATGTTTCTTATCACAAGTGTAGGTTACATTGTACATTTGCATTTCAACCCGTTACGGTTTCACTTATTGCAATCTTTATATAAGTTATATAAACGCAAATGCAGCTCGTCGAATTTCTAATTCAATTTCAAATTCAATCTTCAAAATAATTTGTTCATTAATTTTTCAATTACCGTATAGCGGGTTATTTTCGCGGGTGTAAAATTTCGCGATTTTCTTTGAACAAGGTATACGAAATATTTTGCCGGTTTTTATTTTGGCGGATTCAAAACCATATGAATGCCTTTGAAAGTGCAATTTTAAATTGGCGGAATTTATTTTTGCGATTTTATTCTATTCGCGAAAATAAGCGAAAATTTACACCCCGCGAAAATAACCCGCTATACGGTATGTGGCCATTCTTATAAATTTCCTGTTACAAAACTCTAAACTTTTCGAAAAACTAACGATTTTCTTATCCCAGGAATAGATTACCTTACCCGTATTTTACTTTAATTTTCCTATAGTCAACTTTCCATTTCTGTGTAGCAACATCCCAGCGGCACCAGCATATGGAGTATATGTGTCTAAATTGATACGTTACTCTAGAGCTAGCTCAAAGTACGTTCATTTTGTTGCACGAGGAAAACTGCTTTCTCAAAAGTTGCTAATAAACTCATCATAGATACCAGGACTACATACGCCAGACGCGCGTTTCGTCTACAATAGACTCATCGGTGACGCTCGAATCCAAAAAATTTAAAAAAGCCAAATAAAGTACGAAGTTGGAGAGAATTGAGGACCAAAATTCCTAAACGTGTTGTCAAATCCAGATGAAGTAATCTATTCCTGAGGTAGAAAAGCCTTAGTTTTTCAAAAATTTCAATTATTGTGAACAGTTAATTTATAACCATATCAATGATAATTCATGTCAGCACAAAAGTGCTGACTACTAGGCTTCTGATACCCTCGGGGAAATAAATCTCCACCAGCAGTGGCATCGACCAAGTGGTTGTAAATAGCTCATCATAGATACCAGGACTAAATTTTGTACATACGCCAGAATCAACAAAAGTTAAAAAGGCCAAATAAAGTACGAAGTTGAAGAGCATTGAGTACCAAAATTCCTAAACGATTTGTCAAATCCAGATAAAGTAATCTTTTCCTTAGGTAGAAAAGCCTGAGTATTTAAAAAAAATTAAATATTGTGAATAGTTATCAAAAGTACCAGGATTATAATTTTATACGCCAGACGCGCGTTTCGTCTACATAAGACTCATCAGTGACGCTCAGATCAAAATAGTTAAAAAGCCAAACAAATACAAAGTTGAAGAGCATTGAGGACCCAAAATTCCAAAAAGTTGTGCCAAATACGGCTAAGGTAATCTACTTCTTTATTACACATGTTTGAATATCGCTATATACAGTCTTATAGTTCTTTCATTTGTCTTTGTTCTTTTATTAATATTACTTTTACTGTTGAATGGTTTTATGTGACATCCGTTTGGAGTGGCTCAGTACTTATAAATCACGTCAATATGTTATATTGGCTTTCATTTTTTGGTGGTTTGTTTTGTATATGCAACTTTTTGTATTTATTTTGTTCTTATAACGTGACTCTGTACTGTAAAAGATCCCGTCAGTATGATATTCTTCTATTTCATGTCATTTTTATATATTTCATTTATGAATTACGAAATACATTGAACCACAAACGTCAAAATTATTCAAGTTGAATTAACTATTTGTGGATTCTTGTGTTCTATACCTAACTTTGGAAATACATTGAACCACAAACGTCAAAATTATTCAAGTTGAATTAACTATTTGTGGATTCTTATGTTCTATACCTAACTTTTGGACTAGTTTATTTATTCTTACATACTTTTGATTTTTTAACCCTGTATGCTAACATTGCCTATGTAAATTTCAAAATTGTTTCTATGCCCATTGAACGACACTTCTATGTTACGTATACAATTTTTGACGTCAGACATGTGTTTGTAGATAGATGTTTTTGTGTTGTTAAATTGTTCCTTTCAAAATTGTTATACGATGACAACTGATGTACTTGTACAAAATGTACCACATTTTGACTGTTTTATTTATTGTGTCTGTTTAGTTAGCGCAATGGCATCAATGTAACTATAACGAAATTTGATGAGACTGTCATCAAAGTGGGAGGGTTGGCACTATAAAACAAGGTTTAATCCACTATTTTCTACATTTAAAAATGCCTGTCCCAAGTCAGGAATATGTCAATTCTTGTCCTTTCGTTTTTGATGCGTTTTGTTATTTGATTTTGCCATGCAATTATGGTCTTTCCAAATTGATTTCCCTCGGAAGTTCAGTATTTTTATAATTTTACTTTTTTTTTTAACCCATCTTATAAAAAAATCATTTAATCCAAAATGTTGTAACTAAAAACATAAAATTCCAATCTAGAGAGTCAAACGGTTTAGACAAATCAACAGACTATAGCCCCATCTATTTTGTATAAATAATTAAAGACTTGACAACAGTATCATAACTATTTCCCTTCTTAATAAGTCTATTTAAAGGTTTTGTTAGTTTCTGAGGTGACTACTGACTTTTTTCTGCTTTATAAAGAATATGTCCATAAAAAATTAAATGTGAAATACCTGAACGTATATTAAGAAGTCTGCATGTTGAGCTATATTTTCGAATGATGTCCTTATACCAATTATAAAATTTAGTAAATGCTTTGACTAGTTTGTGATATCGAAAACCCTGGTGTTATTATTATCAGTAATACATAAATTTCTCTCGTTAAAATCTAAAACATTGTTACATATAAACACGAGCGAATTATAAGTTGAGATATATAAACACCGTAAGATGGTCTGATCTTCTTTAATAAGTTTTGGTAAGATTTATTTCAATCGTTGGGCTAGAGCGTACGATAGAAGTTTCATGTCAAGATTTAAAGAGAAATAGGAAAATAGGACGGTTATTACCTTGTGACAATGAATCACCTTTTTAAATAGAAGCGTTAATACACTTGTACGCTGTGAATAAGTAATTTTTTGTAAAATTCAACGGTTAAACCGTCTAATTCAGGGGATTTATTAAAGTTAGTGTTGTTTCTTAATTATTATTTATTACTGTTTATGTAAATGTCCTTTGGTTTTGTGAGTCTTTTTATTCCTTGTTTTTTTTATTGTTAATGTCTTGGCCCCATTTTTTTGTAATTTTTGGTCCTCAAAGCTCTAACTTTGTACTTGTTTGGCTTTTCAACTATTTTGATCTAATCGTCACTGACGAGTCTTGTGTACACGAAACGCGAGTCTGGCGTAATAAATGATAACCCTGGTACCTTTGATTAACTTTTTACACAACTGGGTCGATGCTACTTGTGGTGGACGTATCATCCTAAGTGTATCACAAGCCCAGTGGTTAGCACTTCGGTTTTGACACAACTTTTTGAAATTATTGGTCCTCAAAATGCTCTTCAACTTGTACTTGTTTGGCTTTACACCTATTTAGTTCTGGGCGTCACTGATGAGTCTTATGTATACGAAACGCGCGCCAGGCGTATTAAATTATAATCATGGTACCTTTGATTACTATTTCTTTTACTATGAAACTGAAAAACTAAATTCAAACGTAGAATTTCCTCTTGAAAACCCAAACTATGTCGTTTCAAAAGCTTCTTATTTTGCATAAATACAATGTATCAATTATACTAACCATGCATACAAACTCATTTTAGATTTGTACAAACGCCAGACGCGCGCTTTGTCTACAAAAGACTTTTTAGTGACGTTCGACTCCCAAAATATTCAAAATGCCAAATAACATACGAAGTTGAAGAGTATTGACGACCAAAATTTTTAAAAAGTTTGGCCAAATACTACTAAAGCTATCTATTCCTAAGGTAGAAAAGCCTTAGTATTTCAAAATTTCAAAAGTTTTGTATAAACAACATAATTTATAAATATTACTAAATTAATGATGTACACTTAAGTTAACTGTTATTTCACTAACGGTGACAATCTCGCAAAATTTGTGGTAGTGAAGGCAGACATGGCTCCACAATGTGTGGTTGGGAAAGAAAGACATGGCTTCAATCACTTGCTAAATGGTACAATTTGTTTTATCTCAGATGTTAAAGGTGTGGTGAAGAAGTCACTTTGTCCATCAAATTTTTCAATGAATGTACCCTGCCATATCATACATATTTGGTCCTGTATGCACATAACATCTGACGTTCCTTCAGGAGAGTAAATATCTGGTGTTAAAGAAGGAATCAGGGTATTGGAGTGTACAAATCACAATCTGATCTAATAGGCATGAATGACAGACGCTGGTTTTGAGCAGCAGATGATTTACAAATATAGAAATTTACATTAATGTCTTAAAGTGAAAACGATAATTGAAAGATTTTTTCACAATTCATTCTATCCAGAGGTTTGTGAAACCAAAAGTGATTGAAAAGTGCAGTACACATACGAAGCTAGTGGAATTGGCTATATTTGACTGTTGAGATGGATAATGCCGGCCATGAAATAAAAAACCAATAGCTTTTATTAAAATGAAAAGAAAAATATTTCTGACAATGATAAATTTGAGTTTCGCACTGATCGTTAAAGAAAGGATCTTCAATTACCTACAAAAAAATGTTAGGTGTTCGATTTCGATTATACATTTCTAAGTAAACGAAAGAATGCGTCAGACATTAAATATACCAGTAATCCTGGACATTTCGACTGGCAATAATCATATTGCTCCTTATTAATACATGAAATTATCAACAAGTTTAAACCATTCAGGGAAACATGAACTTAACAGTGAATCCAGCGAAGATTCTCTTCATTCACAGTTTTAGAATATCAAAATAAATTAGATACATAACCACTTTAACGACTGCGACATGTATTACCACATTGATACTTGATTGGAGAGATTTTCACACGATAAAATATAATGGTTGAATATATATTTGAACATTGTCTTTAATCCTAGCGAGTCTTGTTAACAATAACTGAATGTGATTCTACATATCCAGATTAAGCAGTCTCAAGCGCCGGAGATATGTATTAGATTCGAGAAAAGAAATGTAATAACAACGATTAATAAAGAATTTTAACCGGATTTTTGTGACAAAAATGTCGGTTTTTGAATTCGGGATGTACGGCGGGTGGGCGGGCGGCAATCAAATGTTGTCCGTGCATTAACTCATGAACCGTTCAATTAGAGCTTTTAAAATTTTAATATGTTGTTACTGACAACCAAATAAAGGTCAAGTTCAATAAAGGCAATTTGTACTATTACCGTTCAGGAGTTATGGTTCTTGAAAGATTGAAAAAAGAAGTTTCCAGTCGTGTCCGTGCATTCGCGCATGAACTGTTCTACCAAAGCTTCCCAAATTTAAAATGTGTTACTGATGACAAAATAGAGGTCAAGTGCAATAATGACGATTTTGACTTTTTACTGTTCAGGAGTTATGGTCCTTGAAAGATTGAAAAAATGTGTTTCCAGTCGTGTCCGTGCATTTTCTCATGAACCATTCAACCAAAGCTTTTGAAATTTGTATATGTTGTTACTGATGACAAAACAGA
The DNA here is from genome assembly GCF_036588685.1 of Mytilus trossulus. Taxonomy (NCBI): domain Eukaryota; kingdom Metazoa; phylum Mollusca; class Bivalvia; order Mytilida; family Mytilidae; genus Mytilus; species Mytilus trossulus. The sequence continues at coordinate 59,969,625 of NC_086382.1, forward strand.
GGTCAAGTTCAATAATGACGATTTTGACTTTTACTGTTCAGGAGCTATGGTTCTTGAAAGATAGTAAAATAGCGTTTCCATTCACGTTGTCGCATTTACTCATGAACCATTCAATCTAAGCTTTTCAAATATTAATATGTTGATACTGATGACAAAATGGAGGTCAAATTTGATATTGTTAATTTCACTTTCACCATTCATCAGTAATGTTTTTTTGTTATATTGACAGGACACAAATAAATATTAATAAATCCGATTTGCTGTCGTTGTGACAGCCTCTTGTTAAAAATGAATTGAAGAACCTTAGTGAGCGCGCTCACATATCCCACGCCCCTACATTGTCATTGTAACTGTAAGAAAGAAAAATGAATCATAATTTCCTTTCTTTATGCACATCTACATGGTTTGTTCTTATAATCTAAAAGGTTTCATGAAATGCTGTTGAGGTGTACGAGGAGTTGCGACGACAAACTGTTGCAGTAGTATTATTGCAGCTAATAAATTAAAGTGGCGTAACTCCTAGAAAATGTTTTTGATAATAATTTCCTGTCGATATGAACATCTACATAGTATTTCCTTATTATCTGCAGTTTAATGGAATTCTGTTGTGTGGTTTTATCATAAAACAACATATTTTAAAGGCAGTGGCTATTTGACCGGCACCGGAAAAATAGCAAATTTGCTATTTAGTCGGCTCTGATTAAATTATACCCCACTGGAATTTATATGTAAGAATAGCCTAATAATTAAATATCAAAATTTTATATTACAAAAACTTGTGTTACTGTTACTCATATAAACACTTAAACTTTTAAATATCAAATTGAAAATATTCTAAAAATCAAAATACAACACTCCTTAAGAAAAAAAACTATCATGTACCTGTATCTGACTTAAGGCAAATTTAATGTAATTTGAAAAGTATTACAAACCAAATGAACTGAATATGGGTGAGTACTTTTCAACTTAAATAGTTGGTCAGTATATAGTGTGATAATAGATGATACAACACATACAAAAAATGAGCTTAACACACAATTCAATTCCTACAAAGTGTTTGCATTGGTTATAGAAAGGGACATTTTGTTCAGCTGTGGAAAAGGCCGGGATGCACGTACCATCAAAACAATGAAATGTCGAGGTGTTTTGAATATATTACTTCCACCAAATATGAAGAAACGTGGAAGGCAAAAATGTCTGATACAAACGGTCATTAGTCTTCCAGAAAAGCGTACCCTAAAAGAAACCAATTGTTTACCATTTTATAAGAAAAGTTCCAAAGAAATCGGATTCCTTTTATCACACTGGTTTGTTGGAAGCGATTTGGCAGGAAATGCTATTAATAACAACATTTTAATAACCGAGGAACAAGTTGAAGCAAGACCTCAACTTTTAACTGCCTCTTGTTTGGACCTAATTGTAAACATTTATGTAATCAAAAAGTATTGGCAAAAAGATACATGGGAAGCTATTAAGAGCGTTTATAAAGAAAAGAAAAAGAACCCTATCTACATATATGCAACATATTCACATGAAGCAGATTCAAAGGAGCCAGTGTAATGTCAAATTCTGTGTAGTTCCAGTTTGGAGTTGCAACATTTATATATCTTGTAATAGATTAAAACAACTCCCAAAGGCAAGGAATTGTATTTTGTAACAATTGCAAATGTTAAATCATGTGTCCTTTTGAAATTTGTAGCTAACAACTTTTTATATTGCCTTTATTGTGATGTACGTAGTTTTACATAACACTATTTTTAATCCATGGCAGGATATTTAAACCATAGATTTTACACAGATTTGGACATCAACTTTTTTATAAATATTACGGAAAATAATATATTTAGTAAATAAATGGTACAAATGTGTTCTCATGCTTTTAATTAATATTATAAAATTACTAACTATTTATTTATGAACATCTTCATTATTTTATTTTTGATTGTACTGTATTTTTAATGCTTAATATTGTGATAAAATGTTTTTAAATTATTTTTTTTTATTTTATTTTTTATTCTCTACTAATCACATCAATGAACAGTTTTATTCAGTGTAAATTTGCTATTTAGCCGGTGCCGGTCAAAATTATTTTATTCAATAATACTACTTTTTCTGTTAAGTCTGTTTTTTATGATATACATTTGACGCAAAACTATACTTATGTATCCCGTCATACTTTGAACCACACAATTATTTTATTTATTATAATTATAACTTTTACTGTTAAGTCTGTTTTTTGTTCTATCTACTTTACGAGACTGCATTTATGTATGCCGTCATACTTTGAACGACAAAATTATTTTTATGTCGACCTGTACGAATTTCAAACGCGCAATTTTACACCAGTATTGAAAACCTTACAGTGATTATTATAACTAAGACAATGTTGACTGCTGTACCCCTATTTTTGACATTTTTACTCTTTGAGTATGTTTGTTTTGTTCATGCATCGTTGACAATGTAATGAAATTTGATGCGACTGTCATACAGGTGAAAGGTTTAGCTAGCTATAAAATCAGGTTCAATCCACCATTTTCTACATTAGAAAATGCCTGTACCAAGTCAGGAATATGACAGTTGTTATCCATTCGTTTTGTGTGTTTGGACTTGATTTTTGCCGTTTGATTTTGGACTTTCCTTTTTGAATTTTCCTCGGAGTTCCGTATTTTTGTGTTTATACTTTTTATAGCCCAAGGGTGGCTGGGGTATAGAAATATGGTCACTTGGTCTTCTCTCGACCGGCAGTAAAACGCTTGCCGAAGTGGGGTGTCCGTTTGGCTGTGCGGGACGTATCAAGTTCGCAGTCACGTCCGGTCAGAAGGGGGACGTTAAATCCGACGCCTCGTGTGAAGAGAGTGCCACGCTCTTTGCACGTTAAGAACCCTTGCAACAACTCTTTTGAGGGGTCCATAGGTGGCCTGTTGCAATGCAAAATTTCTGTCCCTATTCAAGATACCCTCATTTTCCAGTGGCAATCCAAATTTCCCCGACCGTCATCCCAGATGGCCTCTATCGTATCAATCTTCCTTTTGTATTTTTTGTGAACTTGTTCTCGTCTAGAATATGCATGAAATATTTGCAACTAGAAGTTAAGCAACCAACAATAAATCAATCAATTATAGAAGTTGCAAAAAAGTTACAATATTATATTTGGGCAAATAATTTCGAAGGGGCATAACTCCTAGAAATAAATTGAATCATAATTTCCTGTCGATATTCACATCTACATAGTATGTCCTTGTTATCTAAAAAGGTATCATGAAATTCTGTTGTGGTTTCATAGGAGTTGCGATGATAAGAACTAGCTATATATATAGTAGACTGATTGAGGTGTAATACCAACATTAATTTTTCCCTATTAGTCTTTGTTAAATTGGCACTTAAAAAAAAAATGTACAGTATTTAACTTTATTTCACCCAAAGAAATACTTTGAATGTATAAAGTTTTATCCTTTCCAGTGATACAGTGAAAAATTCACACACCATTTCATTGCATATAAGAAAGTAACCATCACCGGAAGTAAACAACCAAACTTTTACACTGTTATTTACTGGTTACCTGCTTTTAGTTGGTAACTATGTAACCTTAACGTACTAAAATATTGATAAGACCATAAAAAAAAAGAATGGTGCTTTCAGACATCAAACAAACATGTTTACGACTCATATAATTTTAAGTGCATTGGGTTAATTTTCTACAACTGTCACAAAAGGGAATATTTTTTTAGGCCTACTTTCGTATGCGTCCGGATGTGAAGTACCATGATTTGGTGGTATTACACCTTGACAGACGGACGGGTCATAAACATTATACCCTCCACAGCTTCGTTGCGTGGGGTATAATTAAAATATTAATAGAAAAGTGGGGATTAGCAGGCAATTTTTTTTTATGGCACTCTAAAAGAAAAACCATCTAAAGTACAAAATCAAAATTCTGCATGAAAGAGGATATATTGGAGGTAATATTCATATTTCATTGGAATTGAATGTTGGGTTATAGATATTGTTTTTCAAAAAGGGTTTGCAATTTATTTATTCACACTACCATAAATTAGTTTTTGTAATGTCAAAAATGAAACTAATTTGAAGACTAGTAATGTTAGATTTCTGCGAAGTTGATGTTTAGTGTTATTATTTGCGTTGCCAGTCATTATTGAACATCTTTACTTCAAACTCTGATTTTTAATATTTTGAAATATGTCCAGAAAAGCCTAATCAAGATTTGTATGATGTTAATATTTGAAGTTCATATAATTGTTGGAGTCTTCAAATAATCTTGCGAAACTTTTTGAATGAAGTTAGTCCAGGAATAATCCAACAGATTTGTTCAAGTGTAAAGGTTCATTGGCATGTTTTCTCAAGATAAAAAAAAACCCAACAGCATATTTAGTTTCTTATAAAATTGATTCACGAGACTTTCTTTTCAAAACCCTAATTTTGAATCAAAATGTTTTAAAATTGTTCTTACAAATTAACGAGTCCTATGGAAATATTCACGTCTTTTACAATTTTCATTTTATGCCAAGACTGCATGCTCACTTCAAATGTGGAAGTTAATTTGTTGGAACCCCGGCAATATGAACCCAAATATTTGAAATTGGGTAGCTGCTTCTTCACTAAACTAACAAGTGCTGATTTGTACAAGACGAATATTGTGTCAGCATAAAAAAAAATATGTTGCTCTTAGCCGTCGCATTCTGACCCCAATCCGACAATCTTTGTTTAAAGTCCTAAATTCGGAATATCTGTGTCTAGTCCAAAGCAGGGTCAGTATTTAGTTCTTAGGCTGAATATTCATCTGACTTGTCAATGGACATATAACAACCATCCATACTTTTTAGCTCACCTGGCATAGCCATGTGAGCTTATGCCATCACTTGGCGTCTGTCGTCGTCCATCGTCTGTCGTCGTCGTAAACTATTTCAAGAATCTTCTCCTCTGAAACTACTAGGCCAAATACTGCCAAACTTTTAACTGAATGTTCCTTAGGGTATCTAGTTTATAAATTGTATCCGAAGTTTTGATCTATCAACAAACATGGTCGCCATTGCCAAAAATAGAACATAGGGGTCAAATGCATTTTTTGGCGTATATCTCAAAAACTAAAGCACTTAGGGTAAAAATGTTCATTAGGTCAGGATCTATCAGCCCTGAAATTTTCAAATTAATCAAGCAACCCATTTATGGGTTGCTGCCACTTAATTGGTAATTTTAAGGAAATTTTGCAGTTTTTGGTCATCTTGAATATTATTATAGATAAGGATAAACTGTAAACAGCAAAAATGATCAGCTACGTAAGATCTACAAATAAGTTAATATGACCAAAATTGTCAATTGACCCCTTAATGGGTTATTGTCCTTTAATGACAATTTGTTTACAATTTGTTCATCATATTTGCTAACTTAAATCTTCTCCTCTAAAACTACTCAACCAAATTCAACCAAACTTCAACTGAATGATCAGTAGGGTGTATAAAATAAAGTTTGTGTTTTATTTTCTATTTCGTCAAAAAAAACATGACCGTCATGGCTAAAAATAGAACACAGGTTAAAATGCAGTTTTCCGCTTATATCTCAAAAACTCCAGAACTCCAGCATTTAGAGCAAATAAGACAAGAAGTTAAAGTATTTATTAGGTCAAGGTCTACCTGTCCTGAAATTTTCAGCCGAATCGGGTAACTGGTTTTGCAGGTATAATGCCCCCTGAATTGATGATTTTAAAGACATTTTGTAGTTTTTGGTTATTATCTTGAATATTATTATAGAAACAGATAAACTGTTAATAGCAAAAATGTTAAGCAAAGTAAGATCTACAAATAAGTCAATTTGACGAAAATTGTCAATTGACCCCTTAAGGAGTTATTGCCCTTTAAAGATTTTTTTCACAATTTGTTCATCATGTTGACTTACTTTAAAAAATCTTCTCCTTTGAAACTGATATATCAATTTCAGCCAAACTTAGGCTAAATGAGTTTAGAGTATCTAGTATAAATTTTATATTTTATTTCCTTGTATGTCAAGAAACATAGCTCCTATGGCTAAAATAGAACATTTTTTTTAAATAACATAAATTGAAAAGCCAAAATAATCATTGATGAGAGATTAAACCAAAAAAATTAAGGTGAGCGATTCAGGCTCTTGAGGGCCTCTTGTTTATGTATCCTTTCTTTGTTACTAGTCAATTTGTCTTTTCAGTACAAGGTACATGGATTTAATCGAGATATACTCTTTATTGTAGATGCGATACAAATTCAGTAATGAGCATTCATGATGAAGCTAAAATTTTGGAAAAGTTGAAATTTTGTTTTTAAGAGGGATTTCCTTTTTCTGAAAAGAAACATTTCTTCCGTCAAATTATCTGATTGACGAAATAAATTAATTTTTGGTATCGACTGCATAATAAAGCAAGGATGCTTAAAAAAACCAGATGTAGGAGTGGTTTAATAATATTATCAATATGTCGCTATGATCCTGCACATTTTTATGCGTCTTGATTTTTCTAATTTGTTTCAACTTGCAGATGGCCTGTTTTATTTCAGGCTCAGGTTCACCGATCCTGGGATAGTGTTGTTGTAAACCAACTTTCTCCCAATTGTCTATATTGCCGGACTATATTTTTCAATATATTTTCTTTAAACTTGTTTTGCTCGCCTGGCTCGTATTTGGTACATGTTAAGATGTCCTGTAAATTAAGTAATGTCAATCCTGTTATATTTGGCATGTGCCTGCAATATTTGTCCAGCCTTTTTCGGAATATTGTCGTAAATGTTGACTTTGAGCAGTTAAGCTAGCTGGGTCCAGTTTGCGTGTGAACCTATTTGGTGTTGGGAAGTCCGTTTGGCAAAGTTGTAAAAATAAATTTTCCATGATATGTTTTTGGGTTTTAGTTCTTTTTCTGTGTTGGTCTTAAATGTCACTAGCCATTTGTTTTGAATCAATACAAGTAGACTGTTGTACTGTTCATATAAACATCATTTCAGCCATCTGTTATTGATTAAGCAAATGTATTGCTACTATCAATAAAGTTTTTTTTTATTTCTTTTTTTCTATTTTGTGGTGTTTAATTGGGGGACATGCGTACATGATTCAAATGAAATGTTCATTTCTGTCTCCACAACTGGTTAGAACGTCGAGTCCTAATGTTTCACTCCTTTAGCAGCTTTTGGGGAGGTTATGTCGATCCTTGTTTATGTAGCATTGCAACATTATTCTTTGCTTGCTGTTGCCGATTTATGTAATTTGAAGATATGAACATGCATGGAATTGCAGGGTTTGCACTCCTCAAAATAATGTTCTGGGTTTGTTTTTTCCAGACAGGCTATTCCATTTTATTTAAAAGAGAAGAACTCTAGGAATGTCTTTTGTTCACCATTTTTGTAATAGCGATTCAATACTCTTTGTAAGTCGAGTAGTCTTGTAGGCGAGGTATTTTGATTTGAAAAACTTCATACATAATGGACATGACTTGAAAGTTCTCCATATATTCTTCATAATTTTCAAATCGCTCTCTCAAACTGAAATGACTTCTTATTTTCAGGGAGTTTTTGTACATTTAATATGTTTTCTCAATGTTTGAATTGATGACAAGTCCTTTGTGTCTCTTGAAATAATAACTTTCCCAAAGTTGCAAAAATTTATTTTTAATATGACAACTGTTGTATGACTAATATGTTTTCTCTGAGATAACGGTCGATGTTGACGTGTATAATGTTACTGTATCATTGTTGCTCCCTTCTGTATTTGAAATTGCATTTTCGATAAGGGTTTCATTGTACTCGCATTTTCTCATTCTTTATTCTCATTCTCATGTCTAGTCACCAACACTAGTGTGATGTTTGCTATCACAATTCCTACATCTAAATGGTCAGTGGCATTCCGAAACTTTGTGTATTGTAAACTACCTTATTCTGTTTTATAATAGCTAAGCGACTCTCTCTGTCTTCAACATTGCTACATTTTAGGGATGCACGTTCTCCGCATGGACGATACTGATTACAAGTCCACAGAACACATTTCTTACTAATCAAAATAATTAAAAAGATTAAAAAAAACAGAATTCTCATTAAATTTTATAGTTTCCCCAGTATAAAAAGCTAGCGGTTAGGGACAAATGATGTAGTAGCTTTGTGTTAAAATTGCTAGAAATCTTGTCATCAAGTAAATTACCGTTGTTGTTTTGCAAAAAATCAACAATATTTCGTGTAATAATATTTATTAAAGTTATGTTGCTAATTCATTCTCTACGTTTAACATTAAACCTGACTATAAAAATTAATTAACATTTGGTTTGATGAAAATGTGTCAACTTTTAAACAGAGACCAAACGACTTAAAACTATGTGATCATACGTCCTTCAGCAAGTTCGCATTTAAAAACAAATGTAGGTCATCGTTCAACCTTCAACCAGTTTGCATTTTAAGTAAATCAACGATATGTTATCTTGTTCCTTTGGTCCTAATGGATATTTTTTTATTCTAATTTGCTCCTATTAAATAGAAAATGTTCGATGTAAAAGATTAGTTCTGTTTTATTAGTTTCAAGGGAAAATGATTGAAAAAAAGAATACGATTACAAGTAAAATAAATATATTGACAGCAACGATCTGTAATTCTTGACGACATTTAGAATTCTTCACATCGTTTGTAAATGCAAGATATGGATGATTTCTTAGTAAAATCACACCGCCTAAGAAATAATGATGATATTGCGAATTAAGGAAGACGTTTTTGATTTGGATAAGCCACAAAGTATATACAGAGGCATCAAATTCACGACCATATTACAATGTGTCTGTGTATTTATCTATCCCGCGAATGCCAAATTTACTTGCAAGAGCAACATACTATGAATTCTGAAGATTCTACTGTTTAATCTAGGATTACAATTTTGCAACAACATTATGACTTACGATTTTCGTACGCATCAGACTACTTTGATTCAGTGATCGACGTTACCATCTCATTAAACAGCTTTCTAGTAAAACGGGAATGGTGGACTCAAATTTTTGGTTACAAATAAGCATAGATTATCGGGTTTTCTACACATTGATATCGTGAAATATCAGCCGCGAACCACAGTGTGAACCTTTTTGGTGAGTGAGCGTAGCGAACGAGCTAAAACATTTCACATCGTGTCGAGCGGCTGACATTTTACGATATCTATACGTCGAAAACCCGATTATCTGTTTATCGTTTTATTTATGGTCTTTTTTCATCTCCATAAAACAGTTTTACGCTTGACGAAAGCAAGCTTGATAACGTCTCCTCTCGCATTGTGACGTCGCTAACAACTTCTCCTCTCACATTGTGACGTCGCTGATAATGTCTGGTCTCGTTTTGAAGTCTTGATACGAGAATTACTGAGCGACAGAGCAGGTTGATATAGGTGTAGGGAAGGACGATAACATGAAATATTATTATGGTTATTATATCAGAAAATTCACTGACGACGATATTATATAAATATAACACATAGCTGAGAGGGTGACGGAGGAGATTTTTACTCCGAAAAAACATTGTCTACACGCCTCGCATACGTCCAAGTAAAAAGTCGAACAATTTTGAGTCATAACAACGTGCCCTTATCGTGTCTCAAGGTCATCTAGCGTTTTTCAACGCATTTGTAACGTATTTACTTGACAAAAACTAGAGCGAGATGAAACTTATAATGCATACAAATTTCCTTGATTTATAACGTTCACCTTTACACAACGACGTACTTCAAACTTATGCAACGTGCGTCTAACGATTGCCGTTTAAGGACTTAGTAAATTTTCTCTGTACGTCTGTCTTTACTCAATTTTGTGACTCATGCATAAACTAGTGGTGTAAAATCACAACATGGAAGTGTTTATCTAGAAATGAGAAGAAAGCTGTCATTTTACAGCAGGTCGTTATAGTATCATACTAAATAATGATAGTATCTGTATGACAACAACAAAAAAACAAAAAAAAAAAATATTTTAAAAATAAGTTGGAAAAAGTTTAATTGAGTTTCAAGTATAATACGCTAACTTTCTGTAGATACTCAAAACATCTCGGATAAATTATTTGGATTATAATAGGACACGTACAGTATTTGGATAGGTCGAAGCGTACGAAAATACCGTAGCAATATTTAGCTGTTCTTGTTTTCTCCTAATGAACTATGTACCGTTCATTTAAATATTTAATTAGTTTAAACACTAGTAGCAGGTTAAATGTATGATAGTTAAATAACAATATTATATAAATAATTTTATTGTATGTCATTTACCAAAAAATATATATATATATCATTAGGTTCGAGACCACAATTATTTCGAAGTGCTTTTCTTTTAGAACATAAATGAAAATAAAAAAAATCCCACCTGCGCTTTCTCAAAGAAACTTTTACAGTGTGTTGTACTACTTTTGGGACATACTATATCAAAATTATAGAAAACGTCATCGTCTCTAACTCAAAATATGGTCAATTTTATGTTTAGGGCGTCTTGAAATCTTTTGACAGCTTCCGAAGTGTTTATTTTAAACTTTTTTCAGCTGGACCAAATCACTACTTTTCTTTAAAATTCTGGACCCAAATTTATTAACAGTGTAATTTCACCCCCCTACTTGCAATTTGAGGCATTAGACGTGGAGAAATAAATTTGGAAGGGGTTTAAAAACTAATGGCAAGTAACCCACTGTCAACACTAGGGACTATTAACAACGAAAATCAAGAGACAAAAATCAAGGGACGACAATGTTGGTCTCGAACCATTAGGATAAAAATGAAAATGAAGAAAATATAAAATAGTCAGTTTGGGCGTATGTGTAAACCATTTCTACAATGCGTACGAAGGACTTCATATTACTAAGAATCTATTTTTGCGTTTGAATTTGTTTCTAACATGAAATGTAGCCCAATTGTTACACTGTTAAATGAACTAACTTGTTTTAACCGTGTTAACAAACCTGCGTTTGTATAGTGAAATATCACAAAGTAATTTCGACTTATCATCAGATGTCTTATTTGCTGATTGATTTAATCTACAGTTGTGACAAATAAAACTTTGATTATCATGTACTAGCTACAAGTAAGCATACAAACTAGATGTGATTTGATTGCCAATGAGACAACTCGCCATAAGAGATAAAAATGACAAACAAGTATGCTACATTAAATATTTTGTCGAAAACTTTATTAAACTGCTGCCATCTATACAGCAATGTCAGGAAGATATATTTAAAGTGCAAAATGCTTGGCATTTAAAATCCACGCACATCTTCTTCACTCACGCCCTCACCAAACAAAACAATTACAAGCTGAATTCAAAGTCCTTTGGGAAGCCATTGTAACTGCAACGTCAGAGAAAACAATTGGCAATTTAATAAAATGCGATCACAACTATCTAACATCATTATCCTTTAACCAAAGTATACAAAATAAAGACCAGAAAGATGTAACAAAACTTTCCCCTAAATACAAGTAGATAGGTTACCGTTATGAGAAATAATTCATACTGATTTTCTTTTACCTTCACCGGAAAATATTTCGTTCAGGACTGCAGCAATTTAAATAATGAACCCACTATGCTTCATGCAACCAAAAGTTACACCGTCGTCGTCCATCTTTGGACTATCCAAAACTGCAGTAACCTGACATAACTCAACATAGTTGTTAGTAAACCTGACCAATATGTTGTCCGCAAACAGCATAGTTTTTGTGTGGAAATCACATTACATAAACTGCTTTAATTTGAATTAGGTATCGCCAATTCACATGGAAAACTCATGACACTTGCTTAAGAGTTAATATGAAACTGCTTATTCTTTAGGATGTGTGAATCAGACGTGGATACTAAATAATTCAAAAGATCTTTTAGAGTACAATCTAGGAATCTTTCATCGTACAGTAGTATTAAAACATTTGACTTTTCAATATTTTACACAAGTATTCCCCTTTCCAAACTAAAAAACCAATTAGAAGAGTTAGGTATTGCTTTGTTTCATAAAAAAAAAGAATGGCCAACGTAGATACAAGTATCTTGTTTAAGGAAGGGATACATCTTACTTGGCTAATCACTCTGATTCAAACAAATATTTCTCTGAAACTGACGTTATAAATTGGCTTGATTCCTTGATTGACAACTTTGTTACATTTGAAGGACGTATTTATTCCGACAAACTATCAGCATTTTAATTGGAACCAGCTGTACCGACTTATTCTTTCATTCGTGTGAGGCTAAATTCATACATGAACTTTTGAAGAGAGAAAGACGTAAGCAGTAGCCTTTAACTTTATTTTAGATATATGCATGATGTTCTCTTACTTTATAATTTAAAATTTGTTGACTATGTTGTACACATCTATCCCATCGAACTAGAGATGAAGGATGCAAAAGATGCATGTACATTTGTAAGTCGGCCTCATATCTTGACTTTCATCTAGTAATTGACAATTCATGTAAGGGTGAGTTGAAAACAAACCTTAACGACAAAAGAGATTTCAGCTTTCTAATTGTGAATTTCCCATTTACATGTAGCAACATTCCATCAGCGTTTGCATACGGAGTATGTTTTTCCCAATCGATACGATAATTTCGGGTTTGTATCTCTTAAGGTTGTTGCTCACAATGACGCTTTTAAACCATGAATTCCAATTGGTGAAAATAAAATCGTAACTTCTTAAATTTTACGGAAGCCATCACGAGTTGGTTCGCCGTTATGGAATATCCGTTTCACAGGAAAACTACAATCTCGTTCTCTTTTTGACGAATATTACCTACCCAATTAGACTTGTTACCGTGTGTGTACTTACATGAGCAACATCACGGGTACCTTTTGTGAAGCAGGATCTGCTTTCTTCTGCTGAAGCACCTGAGGTCAACCCCATTTTTTGTTTGGATTCGTGTTTCGAATTTTATTTTTCTCTGTTGTGTTTTGTGTACTATTGTTTGTTTGTTGGTATTTCTTTTCATTGCCATTCTGTTTCCAATTTATGAGTTTGAATGTCCCTCTGGTATCTTGCGCTCCACTTTTCAAGGTTTACAAATGCACACAATATCACATCTATGTTATGATTTGATAAAATCAAAATTGATCACCTCAAGACCCACGTCGAAGGAGGTACTTCTATTGTATACTGTGATAGTACTTTTAGTTGTAGGTATCAATTTTCGTGGTTTGAGCAAAATTTACATGGTCGTGGGTTTTTTAAATTCGTGGATTGTAGTTTTCTTTAAAAAAAAAAAGAAAGAAAAAAAAAAAACGCCTTTAGAAACGAAGGTTACAAGAAGTCAATTATACATATTTCGGGGAGCTCCATGTATCACTGGGGTAAAGCTGATGACCGTAACTGCATTCACGGTCATCCCAAGATGTCGGACGAAAAATTAGGTCAGTATTTGTATTGTCTGTTAAGGTGTTTCTACATCATTTTCTTTACAAAGCATACATTGGTACGATGTAAATTTATAAAAGATTCACACGGAAGTCGCAAATCTCTACCGAGGAACGTGTATAGAACGGGAAATTGGATTTGAAAAATTCGCTTAGATGACCGTAAATCATCTTTAAAATATTTTCTTGATGACCGTAACATATAATAAGGATGACCGTAATTTCGAAAGGATGACCGTAACTTTCATAGTATAACCGTCATTTCTAAGAAATATCCGTATTTGTATTACCTTTTTTGTATCAAATAATTAATCGTGTTGGTGTTAGACGTATTTATAAGACAACATTATCATAAAGGTAGACAAAAATAAGGCGTGCTTCAAATACATGGTTCGTCATATGTAGCATCCAACTACAAGCCAAAAGATTTTTTTATTTCTGAGATTCCTATTAATTTGATAATTAATACAGCTTTTTAAAAAAGGCAATGGATGTACAGCCATTTATGTCATATCGTTTCAACTACCATTGCAGATGTTGGGTTTTTTTAATTTCAGATACGTACATGTGTTATCAATTTTCCACTTGCAAGTTCACCTCATCTAATGTAGACAGCATTTTAATACACACTATAGACAACCATATTGGTCCACAAACATTTAGTTTTAGGAAGGTGTGCTCCAGCAAAATAGATTCTAAAATAGTCTTGTATAAATAGCGAATTTCAAAGGGGAGCCTTGTAAATTGTATAAACAGAAAACAGATTTTTTTTTTTTATATATATCAAGACAAATCAAGATTTTATTTTGCTCATCTGGAACCATACATATGGGCTCAATTACCGGATATTCATAATGTTAAAGGTTCATCTGAGGGAATTGAAAAATATGGCCGTTTTTACACACACATATCTTTTAAGAGAACAAACAAACTGATGCATCTAGGAAAGTATTAAGGATTATGTACCCTTGTGTTGCTTCAATGCTAAACCTATGGAAATTTTAAATCCACAGCCTTTATCCTTGTTCTATCATATTTGGCAATTTGATGACCGATAGATATAGGATTATTGCATGCAGTGCTAGCATTGATTTCCTTAACACAAGTTTATTAATGTAGTTATTGGTTAGAACAGATAAAATATGGACAAAATCAAGTACACCTTTTAGGGTGCGCTCGACTTTAGTTACTCTGCACGAGGTATTTTGAATTTACAGGTTGGTTAGAACTTTTTGTAAAAAATAAACACTAGCACATCATAGAAAAGCAAGTGAGTAATCTATGTTTCAAATTTTATAACAAAAATCTCTTTATTAAAGGCTGTGGATTTTTTTATAAAAATCTTGGTTTATTTGCCACAAAGTACTCTTTATCTATTAAATGCAATGCAACAGAAAATAATAATCTTTACATCAAGTTTCCCCCTAGTATATGTTTAAAATGGACTGTATCTATTATTCTTCTTTATCTGTAGTTTTGATACAATTGATGTTTACAAAAAAAATCGTACACAAATGGCTACAGAAGGGTACATAACACAGGCACTTGTTTCTGTCAATATGGGGTTTACTATCCATACCAGTACTAAAAAAACACAAGGTAGCTAACGGAAATTTTCAATGTGTTCGCTTCAACCAATATTTTATTACTTTCCCTTGCCCCTTTCACGAATAAAAGTACACCAGTCTTTCGGTAATTGATTTATCTTTACAATGAAACAACTCTCACGTACTTTGAGAATACCCCTCAAACAGTTTAACACACTTGAGATGAGAATTATTGACCTTTTTCCAGACCATTGAATTTGGACGTACTTAACTTCCGGTTTACTTAGGAAGTTAATATAAAACAGCAATTTGCTAGATATGTTCAAAAATTTCTATTGTCCGAAATGTTTTACTTCTTGTTTAATTTCAAAAACTTCTAACACATGTACTTTTTTAGCAAATGAGAACCAAGAAGTTATGTTAGAATTGACTTTACAATATCATAATGTAAGGGGAAACGCCCCAGTTCTGATAATACAGCAAAATCGACACTCCTTTTGTGTACACCAAGTATAAATTTAGAAAGATGGAGATTCTCACACTTAAGATTTTTAAAAATATTTTCAAGATTAAATAAGAAAGACTGTAATTTATTACAAGAAACATTATAACCTCCCCATACCTCTGAATTATATAACAGAATGGGTTTAAGGGTATGATCAAAAATATGAAAACAAGATTTTATTCCAGGAGACAAATTGATAAAATCCTTTCTAAGTGTATAGTAGGCCTTAAGATCCTTATTATAAAGTTCAGTTTTAGCTAGATGAAAACTTCCAGATGCAGTAAAGTGAACACCTAAATATTTGTAATGAGCGACACAGTCAATCAAGTTATTCTGCAGTCGAAAATTCACCTGAATTTTCCTTCCAGCCTTATTAAAAATTATGACTTTAGTCTTTTTAATATTTACTTTCAGGCACCAGTCAGCACAATATTTTTCTAGCTGATCAAGTCTACTTTGAAGCCCTATGGCTGATGTTGACATAATCACAATATCATCCGTATACATCAAACAATTGAATTTCTCTGAGTGCAGGGAAACTGCATCCAGACAGGAGTCAAGATAAGATGGGAAGTCATTTATAAATATTTTAAATAATGAAGGACTCAAGTTGTCTCCTTGTCCTACACCTAATTTAATGCTAAAAGGGTCATTGAGAGAAGCTCCTACATGCTTGCGCGGATGTGACTATTGTAACAGTGGCGGATCCAGGAATTTTCATAAGTGGGGGCCCACTGACTGACATAAGAGGGGGCCCGCTTCAGTCACGCTTCAGTGATTCCCTATATAAGCAACTATTTTTTTTCCCAAAAAGCCCCCCCCCCCCTAAATCCGCCTCTGTGTTATACATATCTGATATAATATTATAAAATAAAGTACCACTTTCATATTAATAAGCTTCAGTTTAAGACTTATATGAATTACACTGTCGAATGCTTTGCGAAAGTTTGCAAAACAAGTATATAATCTACCCTCTTTACTGTGACAGTGTTTTTAAAATAAATATATGATCTGAAGTTCATACGAGTTTTATTTGATACGGCTCACTCAGTTACACAGTTAAAATCACCTATTGTTTGCAGGTGTCTTTTGTCTATAGTGTCCATTTAAATCAAAACTACTCACAACATCGATTACTATCATTTTCATATAAACTCAAAATACGCCAAATAGTTAAGAAGACTAACCGAGCCCCTATTGCGACAAACTCAACAAAAAACAATGCATACTAATATGGATATTTTCTTTCAATTGACGGTCATTCTTTAAATTTAGTCATTCTTTATAAATTACGGTCATCCTTAACAATTTACGGTCATCTTTTAACCAATTACGGTCAGCCTTGTTATGAATCGCTAATCCTGTTACGGTCATCTCGATTACGATTTACGGTCATCCTAGCGAATTTTTCAAATCCAAATTCCCGTTTTATACACGTTCCTCGGTAGAGATTTTTGACTTCCGTGTGAATCTTTTATAAATTTACATCGTATCAAAGTATGCTTTGTAAAGAAAATGATGTAGAAACACCTTAACAGACAATACAAAAACTGACCTAATTTTTCAGCTGACCGTGAATGCAGTTACGGTCATCAGCTTTACCCCAGTGATGTATGCAATTAAACAGTCACGGTTACTCGTTGTAGAGTACAATATATAAAAGTGTATTCCAACCAAACATATTTACTTAGCAATGTGGAAATTAAACAAACAAGTTACTGCAGATCACGTGTCGAGAAATCTGTCTATGCACCTCATCATATTTTTCTCATATGGCCTTCCGCGATCGGAATCATCAAGGACACGTTCGTAGGTTTCTCTTGCCATTTCCGTTGTTGATTTTATTCTCTTTTCTTTATTTCTTGCATTTTCGTGATTGTCAGGTTCTTTGGTCTGACAACTTCTCTATCGGTCGAATCGTCTTTCACTGCATTCTCATTAACCTTATCAATTAGCTCATTCTTCACATCTGGCACATCAACATCGGCGTCCGGATTGATGACATTCTCACGAATGTCGGCTTGTTGTGTTTTGGTCTGTCCTTGCCTCCATACTCTTAGTTTGCACGGGTTTGTGTGTAATTAAGAGTAAAACATGTGGTTAAAATCTAGCCAAAAGAGTAGGTTCAGTAAGCCCCGTTTTGGATCCAAAATATAGCAGTTTTACTAAATTGTTAAAATATTAAATTTTAGGTATTCATTTGAAAGTAAAATGCTTCTGCTACATAAATCTGGGCTGTGTTTGACAATACAATGAACATTTATCGGATACTAGAATCTGTCGGTGATTTAGAGACAGTTTAACTTACGCGTCAAACGTTAACACTACTTTTAACGCCGTTTTCCATTCACATTCGTCATCATTATCTTCTGTTAACGTTGTGATATTGTTATGTATCATGTTGCTATATTGAGTTGAGATTATACGATCAAACGAACCAGACGTTGTTTTACTGCCTGTCTAGACTTTTAGTTAACCCATCCGTCACAGAATCATTAACTAATGCTAATGCTAAAATCTTCACAATTTTAACATTTTAGTTAAAATTCAGATGGTATCCGTTTTAATGAAAGTGGCCGCATTCGTGTTCATTCTTAAAATTGAAATAAAAGTTGTATTTTATGATTATCCATAACGTATATAAAGGTTGTGGATGAACACGGATGCGGCCACTTTCATTTTAGACAAAAACCATCTGAAAAGTGGCATATTTGAAAGATTTTTCATATTATTGGTAGACTCGGAGCGTTTTTAATGAGTAAATCAGTTTAAATCTTTCACATTAACTTATTGAATAAACTGAAATAGACACTTAAGTGTTTAAAAAGTGTTTGAAATCTTTCGTCAGATGAACTTAAAATTAAGGCCAAAATCTACCCTTACTGGACCTTCTCCTTTGTCTATTTCTAAAGATAATCATTAAAAAATGAGGAAAACTATTTTTTTTCCGAAATGATTTTAGTAAAATTATAAAGGTGCCAATATTTCTACTTACCTCTTTTTTTCCTAAATACCCCCATAGAGTGCTCCTTTGTTTGATATATTTTGTTTTTAGCTTTAATGTTCTTCATCATTAATTTTATCTCGTCACCTGTGCTGACAAAACCTTTCTTAGCGTAAACATATGGTAAAGTAATGTACACAAATAGGCATTTACATAACAGTACAGATCCAGACACAAGCTGTTAGCTTATATTAATCAGTTTCCTAAAACTATAAGTAACAACTGCCACAAAACCTTCCTTCGTGGTCTTTTTTATCTGGTCGGACATGCGTCTTTTCACCTTGTCAGATTTCCTGTTCTCGTACAGATTCTTCACAGGTGGGGGAGAAGATGCACTTGACGTCTAACGTCGGCCTAAATAGCCACCTAGTTGCTGCGAGGTTTTTGTTGGAATAACTATCCAATATTAAATCAACCTCTATTGGTGTTGGCTTTGGTTTTTTCTTCGTTGCCATTCTTTTTATCTATTGGCTCATTTTGTTATAATTTTGTAATAATATAATTAGTACCATGTCCATGTTATTTCTTCCTATGCTTGGTTAATGAATGAAACCACATAATTTTAAGAGATTGGAGACGCAATGTTTTTTATACTTGGGTTCCAAAAGTTACGGTCACTATAAACCATTCAATTTGGTTCATTCTGGCTATTCCTACATTTTGATATTTATAGGTAAAATAGTAAAATTTTATGTAGGAGTTCCCAGAATTTTTGTGTAAACAATGGGATTATGTAGGATTATATTGTAACACCGTTAAACTAACGAGATCTTATGAATCAAGGTACAAAACAATGTAAATGCAGGTAATTCTTGAAGAAAATAAAGAAAAAGAATAATTTATATCACAATCTTATATTTCATTTAATAATTTCAACGGTGCAGTTTATGTAAATAATATTCATATGCACAATATGAACTCGTAGCTATAATCTCATGCACAAATAATTCTAGTTATTTACAATAATATATACAAGTAAATAATATCATTTGAAATATCAATGTTAAATCATTCTTTAATCAAAGCAATAAATGTTGAGTTACACTAAACAAAGCATCAAAAGTGTACTAAATTAATATTTAAATTTAAATTTAACTTTATTTATAGCACTCACAATAGTTGAATAGTAATACAACATGTAAGAGAATAGAAAGTCTTAATCAATGTGCAGGAGATGAGAAATAGCATCTCCATACTCGACTGGAGTAAATTCATCATTCTGTAACCTTATTTTCTACGATTATCTATAATAACTAAGTTTTTGATGTTATATTCATTTTTAAAAATTTGTTAAAATAATGAAATTAATTCTTTTTTGTCCCAAGTCTGAAATTTAGTGGTTGTTGTTTGTTTATGTGTTACATATATGTTTTTCGTTCATTTTTTTTAAATATAAATAAGGCCGTTGATTTCTCGGTTGAATTGTTTGAAATTGTCATATCTGGGCCTTTTGTAGCTGAATATGCGATATGGGCTTTGCTCATTGTTGAAGGCCGTACGGTGACCTTTAGTTGTAAATGTCTGTATCATTTTGGTATCTTGTGGACAGTTTCCCATTGGCAATCATATCACATCTCCTTATTTATATTTGAGGCTGGAGTTGAAAGCGTAGGTAACTATTAATTTTCTTTTTAAATACATTTTTTTTTAGACTTTCCAGACTTTTAAATGCTTTAACTTTACTACTTTTTCTTTCATTTTATTAGATTTTTCCAATGCTTTTTCAGAAATTCCATGGTATTGAAATACTTAAAATTATTACATTATGCATGTTTTCAAACAATAAGTCTCATTTTTTTTACATATAATTAATGATTTTAATTTAATTTCCACAGGTAAATTTACTTTTGACCAAATTAGACACTAATGACTAAACCAACATATTTTGTAATAACAACATGTATTGTTCTTCCACTAGCCCCCCATGTAGGAATAGCCAGAATAGTAAAATACAAAATGTAGGAATAGCCAGAAGACACCAAACCATTCCTTTTTCTGTCGCGTCAGTCAAACAGTAAAGTATGTTCAAAGACAATTTTCCTTATACCGACATTTGACTGAGGATTATGTTGTTAACGAAGTTTTTGTCATGTATACAAAAAATAATAACACCAGATAATTGTTTTTTCCCAAATTGTTCTTTGATTTTTCTTTTTTATGGTTGTTCTTACTTGCCATTGAGTTATATGATATCCTAACGCAGGTATCCCGATGAAAATGATATACTAGTAAAAAAGGCAACAGTAGTATACCGCTGTTCGAAAGTGATAAATCGATTGAGAGAAAAACAAATCCGGTTACAAACTAAAACTGAGGAAAACAGAAACACTGACAATGCAACACACACAGGAACGAATTATGAGAAACAACTGCCATTTTCCTGACTTGGTACAGGACATTGTAAGAAAAATTGTGGTTTGAATCTGGTTTTGCGGCTAGTCTTACCTCTCGCTTTTATGGCACTGTTAAATATAACACTAAAATGACAACATTACGTGACAGGACTACAGTACAGAGAGAACGTTTAGGACAGAGAAATACAGAAATAAACATTACAATAAGACATTTCGACATGGTAATAGTTATCAAAGGTACCATGCTTATAATTTAATACACAATACGTGCGTTTCGACTACATCCAGAGTCAAAACTCATGATAACAAAACATATCTATTTCAAGATTACATTATGTTTTGGATATGAAAACACCAATAAAGATAGAAACATGCTCGCTATACGTGTATCGTGCATCTCATTATTTGCTCATCATTGGTGGTATACTTTTAATTTTGTATGTAGCTTAAATTATAATTTTGTATCAAGTTTGATAGGATTAAAGTATAACTAACTCAAATAAATACTTATTCATGTCAAAATTGAATACTCCTTGTTACTTTTGTTGTTCGTATATGTTATTTATAATCGAATCGCAGTAAACTTGCGTCATCACCTTGAAGACAACGACTAATCTTTGAAAAAAAATCTAATTATACTGTACGTGTACTTGTAAATAAATCACTATCACAAATAGAATTGCTTTTTGTGAAAGTATAACAACTAAAGTAAAACTTTCTATATAAATTTTATAAGAAACAGATTATTAAAAATTGCAGTCTATAAATGAATAAAGTAGAGGCAATAACTGTACTTTTAAGGTCTTAAACTAATATAATGATTAAATCCCAATATCCGTTTGCAGTCATTTTTTTTTATTTATGCTGAAGTAACGTTTAAGTATCTTAAAGATGACTATAGATTAAAGATAAATTGTGAATCTATAAATTTAGTTATAGTTTATTTTTATTGTATTTAAAACATTGCAGTTTTATTTGTTGTTGGGAAGGTGCTTAATTTATTATGCCTGTACACTTCAAATGATGTTATCACACCTTCAAACGATTTTTAGACACCTTTAATTGATTTCAGATACAAAACTAGAAATTGTCAAAGTCTAAATGGATATTTGTAACGGAAACTTAGCAGACATTAACTTTCGGCGTTTCTAAATACAACTTCCTGATTCTTAAACAAGGTCATTGACACACGTACCAGTCAAGGCGATTGGTTTCCGAAAACAAGATGAAAATGGTTAAAAAAACATGGAATTGCGAAGCAAGAGAAAAACCCTCCGTCTCTTAACCTTATTTTTTAAATTGTTATGATACATGTGTCAGAATGTTACAAAACAATTTAGCCGTAGATTTGAAAATCCTGTGATGGTCAAATGGAGAATTTAAAGCTGAAATATATTTGGAATCTGCAATGCTAAGCATATTGATATGCACCATTTTGTAAGTCCCAATATGTGCTATATTAAGCTCAGTTCCGTATAATCTTCACAGTCCTTAAGTTTAGATTCTAGTTACTGAGCAGACGTTTTTTCATCTTAAATTTTAACCTGTTCTGATTAATTTCGTATTTTGGCAAGCAAGAGCAACTGTAGTATACCTATGTAAACTGGTCATAAATCGATTAAGTAAAAACAAATCCGGATTACAAACTCAAATCGAGGAAATAAAAGGTATTATTTTGGCGTGCTCAGTATTTATACATCTCATCGTTATGTTTTGTGCTATGGTATTTTTTTTATAATTTTTGTCCTTCATTTTGTCAAATGTGCTTTGTCCAGAATGTATGTCATTTTTTCTTTGTTGACATATATGGTCGCTGTCATAGTGGTTACGATTATAACACATTTTAGACTGCTGAACCCCATTTTTTACATTTTGAACTGTAATAGTGTCAGTTTTAGTTCTGACTGTTTTATTTCTCTCTGTCTGTTATGATTTAACAAATATGGCAGCTCATTGCATATCGTGTTTTAACTCCGAGGTTTACCGATTGTCACCTTACTGTAAACAATCAACAAAAAAGCATGGTTTTAGAAAACGTGTTAACATGAACAATAAGATAACAGTTTATTTCAGTGACAGATCCATGCGTATTGCGATCACCGGATTTTTACGAAAAGGTTCACGCTAAGGTCACTTTGCATTCGGAAAATATGTCGGCGAATTGCTTCCTGGAAGCAAGCAATTAAAGAAATTAAGAAAAGTATTTGTTTTTCGTTCATTTTTTATATAAATAGGCCGTTAGTTTTCTCGTTTGAATTGTTTTACATTGTATTATCCTTTTATAGCTGACTATGCGGTATGGGCTTTGCTTATTGTTGAAGGCCGTACGGTGACCTATAGTTGCTAGTAAATGTCCGTGTCATTTTGGTCTTTTGTGGACAGTTGTCTCATTGCCAATCATACCACATCTTTTTGTTTTATATTCCTTCTAAATATGGACAAATTAAAGAATTTTCTTCAGAAAAAAAGTATATGCCTGTAAGTTTATTTAAGAAAACTATCCATTTTGTTATAAAACACATATGCATATTTTTTTTTATTTTGAGGTTTTATATGATCTTTACTCCGAGATAACAAATTTTATCTTGTTAGAGGACTTTCAAGTTTATGGGTGGACAATTGATGAGTACAGCTATATCATTAATATGTGTATGTAAGATGACCCACGAAATAGTTGTAATCAATTACATTGTATTTATTTTTTATTTTATTAAATTAATTTATTCAAATTAATTCAGTTTAATTTAACAATATTAATTTTTTCATAAACGTATATATATATTGATGTACTTATTTTTTGTTTTTGTAGAAATCCGAGCAAATGTAGTCCCTTTTCAACAGAAAAATGTTGCGCAAACGTTATGCGTTTTTTTGGCGCAAACGGGGATTTTTTGTTCGCGCAAATGTAGGATGAATCCGCGCAAACGTTACGCGCCGGTAAACCGGTTATTGTCAATATAATTAATGATTTCTTGTGAGACGGTTATATGTTAGAAAATAATAAACTATAAATTTAAACTGGATTTAACATAAGAAAATGTTTGTACATGTACCAAGTCAGGAATATAACAGCTGTTTTGCATTCGTGTGATGTGTTGAAGCTTTTGAATTTGCCATTTCATTAGGAACATTCTGTTTGGAATTGTCTTTTGATTTTATTATTTTTGTTGTTTTACTTTTAAATTCATATATTGAGGAATGGATATTTTTAATAGTATATCGTTCAAAAATTTAAAAACTTAAAGTGTCGTATCGAAAAAAAACAATTTGATTAACATTATGTTTAGTATACAGCTTTCTTGAAGCGTGGTATATCCGGGTCTGTCTTTGTTCGAGGTGATATGGAACTGTAATAAATACTACCAATTGCTTTTGCAGTGAGGTCAATGGCCAATAAATTTGAGAACATGTTTATACCATGTCCATTTGTTTCTTTTACAAACGTTTCAAATCCCTGATGATCCATTATTTACGTTTAAATAATTTAGAAATATTCATTATGAGAACATTTGGAGTTCACAAATTGTAAATCTAAAGTATCAGCTCCTTGAACTGTTGTTGTAATAAAAACATTGCTTTCGATGACAAATAATGAATGAACTAAATACTTTTTGGAACAAACAGAACGATTACTCTGCATGGTGTGTCGGAGACATAAAAATTTGCCTCAATTAAAGCAACTTGCATGTGCGAGTTCAACAATGTCGTGTTTACCACATCTTATTGCGTGTAATGATCCTAAAAGTCATTTGAAGCACTCTATCTACCACAGACTGAAGACATCGTGTTTAAAATGTAATTAGGGATAGTGTCGGACATTAACTGGATTACAATTTGAACAGTTGTAATCGCTTTGTAGAAACAAGGAATTTTGAACTCATAGAGGTAATTGATAGAAAGACCTTGATAAGAACAGTGATCTAGTATAACACATATATCTCGCTCGTATCTTTATATATTTGCAATTGTTTTAAACCTTTCAGTCATTTGTATAAAAGATTGACCTCCTCGGACTCCTTGTAACAAGTAGTCTCCGCGGGTTTGCGATTTGTGTTTCGGTTGCATGTTGTAAATTGCTGTCATTAAATTGTTAATGAGTTATACACACAACATCTTTGAAAACTACACAGTGCAGAAAAGTATATTCTTTTGGTTAATCTTGGCTCGGTCTAAATAATAATGTAAACTGTCTTTAAAGTTTAGAGCCTTCGTACAAATATAAAAGCTAAAACTTAAAAATATGAAAATATACTCCTGTCTACCAGACTTAAGTTTTAAGAATATAGGTGTTTTTTACCACACTTTTATTTCAAATTCAAAGATATGTTAAAAAAAGTGAATAATATTAAAATAAAACGTCACCAAATTAATCTATTGTGAAACACTAATGTGCATCTAGGATATATGTCATTGATATGGTTATATTAATAAATTAACTGTTTACAATATTTTGAAATACTAAGGATTTTCTACCTCGGGCATAGATTACCTTAGCTGTATTTGGCAAAACTTTTAGGAATTGTGGTTAGCAATGCTCTTCCAACTTCGTACTTTATTTGGCCTTTTTAACTTTGTTTTGAATTCGAGTCACTGATGAGTCTTTTGTTGACGAAACGCGCGTCTGGCGTATATACTAAATTTAGTCCTGGTATCTATGATGAGTTTATTTATACAATTACGGCCCGTTGAAAAGGTTAATATCTAAAATTATCAACACGCGAGGGGTACAAAAATGTATTTCACTGAGGGCGTAGTCCAAAGTGAAATAACTTTAAGGGTTAATAATTTTGGATATTAATCGATTCTAAGGGGCCACAATTGTTTTATTATAACGAACTAACAGTGGAAAGGTATTTAAAATCATTGTAACAACATTAAACTGTCCTTAATGAGTAACAAACAAATTCGTCAAGTTGATTTCAAAAATACATTTGTGTTTTAGATTTTCCATGAAAATGACGTCACAAACGTAAATAAACAAAATGGCAAAGTTCAAGTTACAGGAAGCCCATCGATCAAGAGAAGAGGAAATACGACTTTGAAGTGCATCTTGTGCCATCTCTAATAAACGGTCCTTTTTAGGGCCATCATATTTTACAAAAAGAAGCTACCTTTGTTGTATATACTAGAGATCACTCGTATACAAAACAAGAAATTAACATGTTATTCGTCGGTGAATGATAGTGTTATTCACCGCTTGGGTTGGTTTTAGGGGTTATTCGTCCTTTTTAGAAATCAAATGAAAATTAACTGAATTATTTCATTCCTATAGAATTATCTGTAATATATTTAAGGTAAAGTAATGGGCTTTTTTTTTGTCATGTTATTAAAACACCTGGCATATGCGTTTTACGAGATAATATAATTTAGTGTCATTACTAAATAAGCTTCTTGTTTTCATAAGAACGTTTATAAAATATTGGGATTTGTTTGATTTTTTACATTTAATATTGAGTATATTTCATTTTGACATTACCATAATTTACCAAACCATGTCATTTAAAACACTTGCACGTTTGAATAAATGGATTTCCACTACAAAACAGAAGATGGATTGTTCAAGTGTTAATCTTACAATAATATATCATTCTTTTTTACGATAATATCACTAACATATCTAGACTATTGACATCAAATCGTGTACGTCCAAGAAACACTGAAAACGCGCCAAAGGTCAGATTTTTTGTCCCTTTTAAGTGTATTTAATTCCATCAAACCCTTTTGAATATTGCAAATAAAGGTAAAAGAAGTAAAATCACACAAATACGGTACACCGAAGAAAATTCATAACAGAAAGTCCCTAATCAAATGGCAAAATCAAATGATAAAACATATCAAACGAATGGACGACAACTGTCATATTCCTGACTTGATACAGGCATTTTCAAATATAGAAAATGGTGGTTTGATCCTGGTTTTATAGCGCTAAACCTCTAACTTGTATGACAGCCGTATCAAATTAAAATGGATCTCATGTTTAATTCCAATTCAAGTAATAAAAAACCCCGACTAAAATGTTAATTTCAGCACATTATATCAAAGATGGGTTAACATGTGATGACAATCAACGCGGTCTAGAAATAATTTTAATAATGATGTACTAGGTATTTAACATATGCATATTCGTTTATGCATGCAATAAATTAAATCAAACACTTACGTTTCTTTCGCTAAAAAAGTTTTTGTTTCCAATTACTAGGTATCAGATATAATAAACAAAACAGTTTTTCAGCGCATTGCATTTAAATATGTAGTCATTAATCATGAATGTTAATTATGTTGATTATGTTTACCATAGTATGCAATAAATTGAACGTTCGAAAGCTACTAACAAACCTCATCATTGTATGCTACAATCACTTTTCTTAGTAAGATTTATTTTCGAGCTTATATCAATCAGACAATATCGTAGGCACGACTGTATATACTGTTGAGATTTAACTATAGAAATCAATGCTCTTATGGTGTGGTTAGTGCCAAATTATTGTTTAAATAGTATAGGCCGTATATAGTTTCTACTTGTCAAAGTTGTGAAGAAAATTTTCAACTTCGGTTTTTATTATAGTGTATGTTATGCATACTGATGTGATAATGTCAGATGCAGTAATATAAACTTGATATAAATAAGCAGGAAATACCGTTTTGCGTTACTCTATAATAAACAATGTTAATTTAATTTGTTTAATTTACATTGATACAGGAAGAGTAATTAAGAAGCTAACGTAAGCATCTTCGAATATTCATTGAAGGTTGAGTAGAACACATCGTTTTTTGAATATAAACAACAAAAATGAATAGATCTTTAAACATTTCAAACGGTACTTTCGATGCAGCCGCTTACCTTGTTATCAAATTGGGTGATAGGTATGTCAATACGGAACAACTTGTTGTGCTCAATATTATATATATTGGAATATTTATATCTGGGATGTTTGGAAATGTTTGCACCTGCATTGTGATTGCAAGTAATCGTAATATGCATACAGCGACGAATTATTATCTGGTTAGTTTGGCAGTTTCGGATCTAATGACACTGATAATAGGTGAGACTTTTTATTCTTTTTTTCTTTCTTTTTAAGCATTCACATTTAAGTAAAATTGTTACCGCTAATTAAATTATTAATCCTAATTACTTATGAGGTATGCAGAATTTGTAGTTTGACATATTGTAAATAGAGTTGTTGTCTCTTTTACGTATACTAAACGTGACCCTCCCCCTAACCACCCAAATTAATATCTCTTAGTTGAAAAAAAATACTTTTTTGTTTATTACATAAATAGTCCACTTGTTCTGTAACCGAGGTGTAATGGCATAACAAATAGGGTCAAGTGTCTTGTCTATGTACACGCCTATGGTATTAGTTACAATTTCTATCAGTCCTGCTTCACTTTTATAATATAATCAACGGTAATATAAGTATTGCAGATGAAGTGATGTTCACCGGTGTGATGTTCGAGGCCAATATTATTGAAACGTTCAAAACCTTAAAACAAACTGAAGAGCTGATAAACCAAACTTTGTGTAGCTTTCGTTAATAAATAAGCATATATACCAGACAAAAACCAAAACTTCATAATAATTCGTTCTACATCTGACATTCATTGTTATACTTTTACTTAAATTCGCTTTGTTATTTACACTTTCATCAAAGTGCTTAATTTTAACAAAAACAAAACGCTTTTTTTAGTGCTGTATAGACAGGAAATTACACTTAATGGGAATGTTCCTAACAAACAAATCATTATGAGTATCAAAAATAGGTTTGCGTTTAAATCAGTCAAGGAAGCGTTTATGTCAGGAAGAACAATGTGTTGACATCAAAATACGCTTACGTTTCTGCATAGAAACGTTAGTTATACGTGTTATCAAATAATTACATTGCAGAAATGTTCTTTATTGGTGGTTTACATTGCAACTTTCTATTTCACAATCGGATGCATTGTGTAATAAACTTTTTTCAAATATTTTTAACATCCTGTTAGATCTTATTAATATCGTATCCATCCCATCACACATGTACTGATACTTACAAGTCTTTATTGAAAACAACGTCCAAACCTCTAATTGCGTTGATTAAAAACCGCATACGTGTGCATGCAAAAAAATATCTTGGGTCGAGGGGTCTGAATACAGCAAAACCAACATTATGGCATAGACCAAAACAGTAAAAAAGTATATCTACGATATAGTTTTTTTCTCATTCACTGACCTAAAGTGGCTTATAATTGCTTGCTTACAACACTTCGTTTTAACTCTAGTCTGGTGGGTGGGTGGATAGTTGTCTTATTGGCAAGTACACCTTAGCTCCTCACTTTTTTATATAGTTTCATTTCACTATGAATTTCTTACAAATCATTTGTTTGGCTGCAAGTCGAATTAGGTATAGATGTATTTTTTGTACTATTATAACGCCTAGTATTTCAACGTTTGAACATAAAATCACCTCTGTTTGAGTCTAGCAAGACTAAGATGTTTCCTATATATAATGCCTTAACTACCTCCATTAATTGCATTCTTTGTTATGATGTAACAGTTACTTAATACTTTTGTCAAATCCTTTTAAATCTGGATGAATTTCACCTCTAAAATACGGGAGGGTTCACATATCAGAATACACTGAACATTTCACAATTAGTTATAATCGTTTGGATGACAATATTTCTGAGATAACAGAAATCAATCAGACTGATTATCTGTATTTGATCTTTTATGGAGTGTTCTCTCTTTGGCAATTATACCACATCTATTTTTAAATGAGAAGTTAGTAGAAACAACTAAGTAAGCAGTTCCCTCGACGAATAAGGGGGTAATGACCTTGACTATCACTGAGGGTCTTGCACGCTCATCATGCTAGCCAGAGATATTTAATTTTGCTCTCATTGTTACTTTAGTTTGTTATGTTTTTCAACTCACTGTGAGCTTTTTCCATCAGGGTGTAAGTCGTCGTTAAGGGAGTTCGCTTCTCATTTCAAAAAACTAGTTTATAGTGATATGGGATTAATAGGGTTAGTGAAGGAGCCTTAAGGCCAGCTGAACTACGTCTCCGGTTGCTGGAGTTTCTCGCTACACTAAAGACCGATTGGTGGCCTTCGGCTATTGTCTGCTCTATTGGTTGTTGTCGCTGCTTTGACACATTCCCAGTTTTCTTTCTCAATTTTATGTAGCGATAGAACATGTACATCATAACAACATCCATGGTCATTTGATAGTGATGCTGCCAATATAAATCTTGCTTTCATCTAAATTTTAGTGTCATGTTAAATAAAGTCTTGTTAGAAGTTTTACAAGTTATAAAATAGGACGGAACTAGATAGAAAGTTATATGTACACTTCGAGTTGCTCAGTACGCAGTTATCTATGTTTTGTGTGGTGGATGTTGTAAGTCTTTCCTCGTTTTCATTATCTTGGACATGGTTTTTTATGTTTTTCTTTCACTTATTATTTTAATGTTTCGTTTGGTACATTTTGCTCCTTTATTATAAACTGAGACAGTCATCTTTAAACCTCCAAGTGTCCTTATCGTACCTCGGGTAAATTATCACGTTGTGATTGGTTTAACGCCGTCACGTGGTGACGCCCTATGAGACCGCATGGGTAGTAAATTTCATCAGGGGTTCATGACGCGTTAATGGTGATGTCATCTATTAAAACTTGTTCTGGTTCTAACCTTGGTTGTGGTTCTTTTACTGGTTCAAAACTCCTTCAGCAAAAGTTGAAAGTTCATCGTCAGATTGCGAGCTCTCGTACTCGAACTGGTGTAGTGTGGCATCAGTTAGGCCGTGTTCACACCAAACGCCGTGTAGAGTAAACATGTTTACAATTAGTTTAGTGAAGTGTACACTGGTTTCACATTACATTTGTTCACATCTATACACCTTGTTTAGCTACCTGTACATAAGATTTGTTCCCACTTGTAAACAATATGTCATTTAAATGTTCATAACGTAGAACTGAATTCAAAATTTTTGGAATTTTTTTCTAGCGGAAAGGGAACAACCATTTGACTTCAAAAGGGAATAGAAATATTTCGATCCCTAATTTGATAAAAAAAAAATGGTCATACAGATGAAAAATAAAATATTCTGAATCAAGAGTTTCCCCATACATTATAGTGTTAAATATTGAAAAAAAAAGAATTTGATCACCAGCATCGAAAAAAAAAGAATAAAAACGTACGCGCGAAAAATTCTGACTCAAATAAAAAAATAACCCTCCCCCCTTTTTTTTTAAAGTTAAGTGGTTGCTACTTTATGAAAGCAATATAATTTGCAGTAGTTTGAATATACTAGAGATGTCTCGATAACGCATTAGAAAAAGTTAACTGCAACAGCGTGCTTACAGCCGGAAAAAAAAGGATTGAGATATAAGGGATCACTACATTTTTATCTTTTCTGTTCGTTTCAAATGGTATTTCTTCTCCAAGGAGTATTTAGTAAAGGAATAGGGTAACGTTTTTTTTTTTATTTATTTTACGTGTTATTTAACGGATCTGAGATACTTGACAAACATATCATTTACCCCACACTTTTTTTAGTCATGCATTAATGCGTGAATCGTTTTTTGAGTAAAGACCAGTGGCGAATATTTCTGTGTACGTCAAGTCGATTCGGGAAGACCTTTTCAAATGAATTAGTCAGCAACTATTTACTTAATTTTTTGTGGAGGGGGAGGGGGGCGTGAGCTATTGATTTTTTT
Source organism: Mytilus trossulus (assembly GCF_036588685.1). Lineage (NCBI taxonomy): Eukaryota > Metazoa > Mollusca > Bivalvia > Mytilida > Mytilidae > Mytilus > Mytilus trossulus. Next base: position 60,001,092 of record NC_086382.1, read on the forward strand.
CAGAAACATTTTGTTTTCAAAACAAAATCCATAGCTCACCACTCCCCCCTTTTTTGCCTTTATGTTTTATACTCAACTATAAAAGCCCCCCCCCCCCCCCAAAAAAAAAAAATCGATTGGTTGCTGCCTTATGGGTTTGGCAATGATGCTGCTTTGAGTTTTGATTAGGGGTTAATAAAGTACGTTATTTTTTTTTTTAACAAAAACAACTAATAATTATAAAAAATATCAATTTTACTCAAAAAAAGTTTCCTCCTTAAATATATACACGATAAAACTAATGCCTAAATGACTAGTTTTGTGTACACTTAACCTACACAAGGCCTACATTGACTATCGACTGTGTGTAGGTAAAACATGATTTAAACTACATGTAAACATTGAGTTTTATCAATGGGAACGCAATTGTGTTTAGTTTACGTGTGAGTTACACTAACACAACACCGAATTTAGGTCAATGTGAACACGGCCTTAGTTTGGCAAACATTGACGTAACTGATGCATCACAAATTTCATGTCTGAAAACTCTTTTTGTTTGTCCTGGTGAGATACTTCTAATAATATACTGTAGATCAGATTGTTTCTGGTTTTAATGGTCAATAATTGTGTAGTTCTGTCATTTATGTTCTACCTTTAGTCCAATTTTTAAAGGGACTGTTCTCGCATACTCCATTTTATTATGTAAACAAGCAGACGATAGATGAACGTGTTTTGCAGAGAGAGGGGTTCTAAAGTTGAAACAGCCAACATGGACGTTGCGGTATCTAGGTCAAATATGTCAATTTCGAATTGTAACACATTGCTGTCATTGTAAAAGTATTAGTAATAAAATGTGCATCATTTTAGAGTTTGAAAGTGTTTTAAGTTAATGGATTCATTTTTCTGCCGTAGTCAATATACGCATGTGCAAACTAATTTTATTGGATAATAAAGTATGGTTTCTTTACAAAGCTAAAGAAGCACGTCATATGGGCAGGAATTCGCTAATGCTCCTTTAGTGTGACATTGTAAGAAAAAAATAAAAATCATTATAAGCTTCTAAATTTTTTACAAATTATTGCTACAAATGGTGTCCTTCTATTTGTAACCAAAAAGATCATTTTTAAACTTGCGTCAGTTTGGAACCAAAGCAAATAATGAATTTGGAGCATGTAACATGGACACTTTTTCCAAATTGAGATTTATAGGTTTCATAACGAGTGAGAATTAGATATCGCTTGATATCAACTCGAGTTATTTAATTTCAATATAATAATAAACGAGCCTGTGGCGAGTTTGTTATTACTATTTAAATTAAATAAAGAGAGTTGATATCAAACGATATCTAATTCTCACGAGTTGTGAAACCTATTTCTCTTATGGTAAACATGCTTTTTGTGCTTAATAAAAAAAATCCGCGAAACGTCGACCCAGTCGCTTGAACATAACTGCATTGTGACGTCATGTGTCCTGTTCGTCGTCAATCTTCAACATAAGACTTTTTTAAACATTTTGTACGCTTCAGAATGTAATAATATTTGAATAAGAATATATAATAAGGTGAAAAGTGTGCGTATTTTCTATATTATTGAAGAAATCGCTTATCTCCGTTGCAATGGAGGAAATGTACATCATTGTGACCTTTAACTGTCAACAATGACCTAAAGAATAGCCAATGAAAATGCCGCAATATCGTTTCAGGAGGTTTCGTTGGCCAATCAAATTAACGCATTTTTCGTATCACTTTTTCGTATCACACTCCGGACAGTGTGATACGAGAATTATCTATTCATGCGAGAAATAGATAACAGGCCCAAACCATAAGAGAATAATGATTCCTTAACTTATTCAACATTCAATATCATATATATTGATCACAAAACATTGTCTATCATCAAAACTCTAAAATGTATATTTTCATTTCTTTCAGAAATTTTGTGAAAACAAGTTTCTTCTACTTTTCTGTCAATGTTACATGCAATGTTTAAGAGAAAAAATACAGTAAGAATCATTTTCTTTCTGAACATGTAAAGGCTCTTTTTCATTGTGTTACCCTCACATTAAAAAATTGTATTAATATTTTTGCAATTATCTCATTTCTGTCATAAAATAGTGACTTAAATGTTGCATGTAACGTGGACACAAAAATATGAATAATGAACCATGCCAGAATTGACCTTAAAAGATATAAAAAGCCTCCAAACAACCATCTGAATGTAAATTAAACAATAATACTGCCACATTTCTCATATATGATATTATTTAAATAGTGGTTAATACCAAAACCATTCACCTAAATTTCAGACAGCAGACATATTTTTAAACTATTCCAGAAGTTATGCTTGTTCATGGTGGTACACTATGGAAGGCTAAATTAAAAGATATTCAAATGTCAAAATAACCAGAAAAATAAAATTAAGACCAATTTGGCAAAGATAGATCAATTGATGAAGGAGTCATCCAAAATTTCCACAACATGAAACATTTTTATATCAGTAAGTAAGCAACCAGTTTTTGTATGCACAGGGATGACATTGATAAGAAGACAACCACACAACCATCAGCATCCACAAGTTTCTCACTCAATAACTAATACTGACAAAGTAAGGGTACAAAATGATTACATGTATCCCTCATTCATGTGACACAGTTACACTTAAAACTAATAGTATGAAAAACCAAGACAAAACATGGACAAATCTACAAGAGGTTGATACAGCTGCATTTATTGAGAATCTTATTTTCAATCGTTTACATAACTTCTATAAAGAACAATTTGGGTTTCATCTTTGAGGTTGTTGTCTGATAAACATATTACCCCATATCTCGTTTTATTTCTGCTGGTTAATCTTACATTTATGATAACTTTTTAAGGTTTAGTTAAACAATAATTTTATTTCAAACATTCAAAACAAGTTTCTTGTTTCTTGTTTTCTGTCTCCAACATCTTCAACTATCTATCTGAAAAAAGAAAAAAACAAAACAACAATTAATCTACCCTCAAACAGAACCAAAATCCATGCATAGATTATAAAATTTACAATAATATAGAAACTCTCAAATATCTTGTTTCGATTTTTCAATGCCATTTCATCTTGAAAACTTGTTACCTAAACTACAGGAAGCCACAATTTAAAGGGCCCCATAATGACCAGTGTAAAACAATTCAGAAGAGAAAACCAACACCCACTAGACCATAGTCCTGTTTTCAACTTTATTTGGCCTTCTTTTACTTTTTTGTTTCATTGGCGTCACTGAAGAGTCTTTTGTAAACGAAAAGCGTTTCTGGCCTACAAAATTTCAATTCTGGTATCCATGATGAGTTTATTATTATTATTTTGAAATCAGAAGGAGCCTGAACCTCTTATAATGCAAAAGGTATTCTGGAATGTCAATTATTGGCATAACAATTTAAAAAAAAATGTTACAAATTGAATTCCTCATGATTTCTATAATGAGCATCAGTAAATACACATGATACATGTGTTGACTGGTGATTGAAAAGGGATAAATAAACAAGATTTTGAAATAACTATCTTCTACACTGCTGTAGAATAGTTAAATTGGAGATCACTAGTATGTCTGCATGCACAGTCACCATCATCTGGTTTTCTGACACAGAAAAACACTACTATCTGACTGGCTGAAAGGACCGTCACCACCTGACTCACTAATAGGGACCTTATCAGACTGGCTTACACAGACATCATAATCTGCCAGGCTGATAGGGTTATCACCATCTGACAGGCTGAAAGGGATATCACCATCTAACTGGCTGACAGGGACATCACCATCTGACTGGCTGACAGGGACATCACCATCTGATTGGCTGACAGGAACATCACCATATGACTGACTGGCAGGAACATCACCAACTGACTGACTAATATGAACATCACCATCTGCCAGGTTGACTAGGACATCACCATCTGTTGGCTGACAGGGATATTACCCTCTGACTGGCTTACAAGAACATCACAGACTGACTGACTGACAGGATCATCACCAACTAACTGATTGACTGATATGTACATCACCATCTTCCAGGCTGACAGGGATATCACCATCTGTCTGGCTGCCAGGGACATCACCATCTGACTGGTTGTCAGGGACAGTATCTTTCTGCAGCATCTTCCTGAGAGTTTTCTTCATCACATTTATTGCTGATCATCTTTTTCTTTCTTTGGTTTATATTGCCTGTAGATTTTTTTTTTTTTTAAATATTGTAAATTTTCAAGACCAACACCAATTTTGTTGTCAATGAAGAAAATACACTTCTATAAAGAATATTTATATTTAGAAATAAAGATGAAGTTTGATGGTGGTAAAACAAGTTAAATTATCAATAATCTCTTTATAGAGCAAAGGAGTTAGTAAATGTTATCAGTTCTGTTCATGCGTGTAACATTGACAGAAAAGTAAAAGGTTGTATGTCAATGTTACATACATGAAGACCAGAAGATATAAGTGGTGTGCTTAATAGTCAACTTTGGAGAAATAATATAATTGCTGCCCAGTAATATCTAATTAATCATTTAGGTTATAAAATGTTATATAAATGTCTGACTTAAAGGAAGTAATACCTTTGCATGTAACATAAAATAATCTTGACACAAAATATTGTTGTCAATGTTACTAACTAGTGTTAAAAGACAAATTAAACAGAAACACGAAAACGCTTTAATTTTGTAAATTAAAAATAAGATAATAGCTCCATATGGCAGTAAGTTTTGTTTACGCATGTAACACTGGCCTGAACATGTAAAAGTCTAAATAATAGACTCTGTCAATGTTACATACACAATTTCTTAATGAAAAAAAAGTTTAATTTGGGTTTACTTTATACATTATTTTTTAAAACAAGTATCATAATAATAACTTTGAATATTAAAAATTAGATAAACTGTTGATTTTAACACAGTAAAATCTTCTCATGTAACACAAAAAAGACCTGATACAAAAATCGTAGTCCATGTTACTCATAAAGTTATCATAGGAGCATCAAAGAAATTATGTGATGACAATATTTCAGATGTTAGTCATTTATAAACTCAGATAAACTCATTTTAAAGCTCATAACAGAGGTTTGGAAATCAATGCTTTTAAAACATTATAATTCATTGTAATTCTGGATTATGTATGTAACATTGACAGGAACACCAACAAATGATGAGGAAAAATTGCTGGTCAATCAGGAAAAAAATAAACACAAATAATTCAAACTCATTTATTTCTTTAATATCATTTTAATGAAGCAAATTTAAATTTCAACAAGATTTTATTGATTGAATAATTGTATGCACATTTATTAGGTTGTAGCATGTAACCTGGACGCAGAAGATGTGTCAATGTTACATGCCTTTAAACAATAAGAATTACAAGTAAATATTGTAAAGTCTAGAAATCAAGAAAGATCAACAACTTCTCTGTTTAGAATTCAGCATAAATTTACATTTGATTTAATATTATGCACTGGCCAATTATGCTTTAAGTGTAATAAAGTAATATTGTTTTTATTCTGGTGTCAATGTTACATTTTATGTTTTCAAATTAAGTGGCCAGTTATCTTTATAATGCTGAGAATGAATACAAGTACTAGTTAATCAAATTGGCAATTAATCTGTGGTATTTCATGTAATAAATTAGATTGATAAGGCAAACCGTACAAAAAAAAGCTTTTGCATGTATCATAGACACCTTTCCTTGGTAAATATTTTCGTGTCAATGTTATGTACAGAAATCTCTCCAGCAATAAAATGGATATCGTAAGGTTCAAACCTGTTTAAATACAAGATAAACTTATATTTTTTGACAAAATTGCAAAGCAAGTCACACATCATTATCAAAGAACCTAATTTACACAGAAAGTGCATGTAACACTTCATTGTGAGGTAAAATTAACCTGGTCCCACTCTCTTATCATCTGCTTGATCACTGGTAGATGCCAAGTGTGAAAGATGGCAAAGCCACATTTTAATGTAATTGTCAGTGGGTTGAAATGTGAAAAAAATAATTATGGTAATGCTTACTATAAAAAGTATACAGCTGTTATAAAAAGATGAGTATTATTGGGCAGTATTGACACGAAAATGAAATAAATTTTCTTACCTTCTATATTTTTCAAACTTCAGTTGATTGATAAAAATCATGAAATCCAAATTGTACCCATTGTTGACAGCTTTCAAAATTTGCCATGCTGGACCAATAACTTGTTTCCAAAGCTAATCAGCTAATGAAAAGGTGCATGTAACATTTGTTGACCCGAAAAGTTACATGCACTTGTCCATTTTCAAACGTATTTTATTTGCAGCAATAATCGGATTCTGTACAAAATGGGGTTTCTAAATGATAGACCGATCATTTTGCAGTTGATTTTCAACTATTATAGTAGAACAATTCTTCAGGCATATTCTAAATATGGCTAGGGGTTTTGCCACTGCAGAAATGTCACACTTTTTGTCTACAGTTTTCAACTGCCAGCACGTAACAAGTGCTGATTTTTTGTTGATTTTTTCAATTGGATCCAATTTTTTTGCATTTGGCAATAAAGACTAACCCACTTTGATATTTAAACAATGTTTATTCTCCAAATTTGCATGATTTCTTTATTTTTTTAATTGGATAAACACTATTGACCCTAAAATTTCACTAGCGAATTCCTGCCCATATTATAATGTTTATTTTTCAACAAAACGTAGCAGAAAAGTCTAGCGTGCGATAAATTCGTTACCCCTATGGATTTTACAAACCCTCTCTGGATCCGTACGACGTAATGAGTGGTTCTCGACTCTAAACACCCAAAATAAATAAAGTGGCAAATCTTTTGTAATTTGTATCGATAGAACAGTCTACACAAATATGGTTCAAAGTTAAAAGATTACATAAAATACCGTTTTACGATAAAAGAAGACTATCATATGCCGATGTAGAAAAATGCAGAGGAAAAACATCAGTTGATGATAGACAGTTGAAGCGTCAAGTTAATTGCTGTATAAAACACACAATGTTTGACATATTTGTGATAATCCTGCAGATTTTCAAAAGTTGAGAAAACGCGAATTGTGGATTCGAGATAAAAATCCATGATTTAAGAAAGAAAAAAAAGTTATGTCAATCAGTCTATTTAGTCATGAGTCAAAAATGACAATTCATTTAAAAACTGGATTGATCTATAAAGAATGGTACTGTAATGAGAGAGAGAGGGAGATAAATAAAATGAAACCTCTGCAAATAATATTTCAACATCAAATCCATTTGACAGTTATAAAGTTTACTCTGTATTAAGAGCAAAATATGACATATTTATATACTGGTTGTAAATTCACATGGTTGAATGAATTGTAAAGGAATATGGCGAACTGAACTACTCTCCCTTAGCAGGTTTTTTTTTAAAGATGCGTCCGTTTTTTTCTGTGGTATATATGAATACGCAGTCACACTGATCGACCGGAATAGAAAAGTACCTCAAATGTTTTGTGTAGAATAAATGTCAAGGACCGCATGTGAAAGAACCATTCAATAAAAATTGGGCCGAATACCTCGTATAGGAAAATTAAGGTACATGGTCTGTTTATTGAAACAACCTTGTCAAAACTCTTTGAAAGTATGTATATGATCCGTTTTACCCATCAAACACAAATATTCCCCGTGGCGGTACACATTCCCGCATTTCATTTTTATCGACCGACTGCAGAACTGACGTGTTGATTTAAAAAACAATGGTGCACATGCCTAATATGTAATGATTAAACACTGGATGTTGGGAACATAACCATGAATTTGATTTTCTTCCTACATTTTGAATGAAACAATGTTACGGCCACAAATACAAGAGCGTTTGCAGAAATTATGAGGATTTCAAAACATCTCAGAAATGTACACTCTCTCTTTAATATGGAAACAACGGCATGCCATGATAAATGTTTAGTGTAATGTTTCGGACAGGGAAATTTGTATAATTACCTACGAAAACAAATCGACGATTCAGTAATTAAATAATGTACAGATATTATTATCAAAAGACACGGTAATTGCAGGAGAAAGGTATTTGCGCTTCATCTCACTTCCTCATATTGCATTTTGTGTAAAACATGCGTGTTAATTTACTATAAATTTAAAATATCAGGTATCGCGAACACATGTCTAATACCGCAATTTTATCTGTTTTAAATTTCTACATGTTTCTTGTACGTATTGCATATCTTGTCGAATGTTTAATTTTATCTCGATTAAAAAAATAGTGTTCTGATCTTTTCTACGAAGTGATTACCACTCTGATAGAAATGTATTTAAGGTTTTATAACCTTCTTCTGCCATTTTGGACCATTTTTTCAAACTTCAATTGTATTAAAACTACAGATATGATGTGATTTCCGAGTATTACTACTTAATACTAATATATGCAATACAATGCAATGCTCCTAATTGTACTAACTCACCAAATATACTACGATATGCTCTGGTTTTAGTCTAAGTACTTGCTCGCTATTCCCGCCAATACGCCAACTCTCGTTACCTGGTAACTATCCGTGATCTTATCCTGAGTTAGGTAGTTATCAATGGATCATCCCGGGAACCGGACTACGCGGTATATCTAACTACCGTACTGTCTACATAGTAATGTCACGTCCATTATACTATATTACACAACACTCCTCCCCACTTTGAAAGGAGTGATTTTACTTCCTATTTGAATTTTCACTATAATCCTTTAGTCCACCCCGTCTGGTTGCACCACGGGGATAATTTTTTATTTATTAATCTCCAAATATTATGAATAATGCATATTCCAACGTTGATCGACATATTAACAACACACCTATATATATATATATATATTTTTTTTTTAAATTCACATTTTCTCCGTTATCGCTTTGCGGATTCACTTTGTAACTAGCATATCATTCCTTGATATATGTAAACAATCTTCACTGATGATCTAATTTTCAATCAAAATTTACAACTGATTTCCTTTATCCACAAGTCCACATTAATCTGCTTTATACATCCTATATATACATGTCCGATTTAACCTGTCTCCTGCAGGTTGTTACATCAATACATACATTGTACATAGCAGTCCACTATTTAGCCATATAGGCTTTTTCCATTTTCCCTTGTGAGAGCAAATATCTCGGCCACAGGTTGGCTCCTGATACCTGCTAAAATCAATGCTACTTGTCCAATCCTACGCGGATTATTAATCCTTATGTTGGATGGGATAGTACAATATGGTGAATCTGTCTCAATCAAAATACGATGGTTTGGGACATTCCTGGCTGCCAGTATCTGATCTTCATGGAAATTTTTGACCTTTAAAGAGAAGCTGAAATAAGTGTTCGGAAAAGCGCGACGCCAAATATCCACTTGTCTCGCACTCCCATGGAAACAATGGAGATGAATTTTCTGCTCCGGCTCACAATTGTTCTGCACAATTTCCAACGCTCTAGTATACACAGCGTCTGACATTGTCTCCGTGGCCTGGCCACGCAAATGTAGAATCACTGGTTTGTTTGGTCTAGCCAATCCTAACATTTATCAAAAATCTTTTCCTGGGACATCCAGTGTACTTGGTTAACGGTTCTGTCTAACCCGAATCCCCCCAGTGCAGATACACGCATGTCACTCAATGCCTCCTGCATTGCTGTAAACTGGTCATTGTTAAAATAGGGTGCAGCTTTTGGATGTAGCCCTATGGCTATCTTCCATCTTGAGGTGTCTGGTAACACTTGCGGATATGTATCCGGATCGCAGTATACTAGGACTCCTCCAATCACCTCTACTGCAATATCTGGCTGTGGAATTAATTTTTCCTGGAGGTATTGGTCAACAGACATCTCCAGGGAACCGGTTAGCAAAATACTTGCCCTGTCCAAATGGAAATGGCTGTCAAAGGCCTCTGATACAAGGGTAACTTTCTGTATTCTGTTTATGTTGTTATTTTTATCCACGACTGGATTTGATACCTGTGGAACAGAGTGACTTTCTGTTTTTCGACTTTTGGTATCATCAGGACGGGAAGAATCCCGGGATTGTCTTTTTCTATTCAGTATTTCCCTTGCATCAAGGGGTTTGCCTGCAAGTTGATGGTGTAAATTGGTTAGTGTTTTCTCCACCGTTGAAACAGTTGGTGGTTTGTTCTCACGGGCCCTGCCCGATTGACTGGCTAGATTTAAACGTCCCTCAGTTGGACGACTGCTTTTATATGACTTTGCCACTGGCACCTTTACGGCTGTCTCAGCCTTCCTCTTCACTGGAGGCTGCTGTTGTGCCATTGGGGGTAGGACGAAATCACACCCTATTCTTCGGAACTCTGCCCTTCTTGCTGGTGACAACTGGGCTAGCAGCGTTATCAAAATGCGCCACTGCATCAATACAGCTGGCGAATTAACTGGATACATGGTATATATATCCTCCGCTGGTGGATACCAGTTCATTACGGCTGTCACATTGCGCATCTGGTCCTGGCACCTCTGCATCATCGTACAGTTTCTTGGCAGAATGTTATTTGAATTTACGTATCTTACCAAATCATACACTGTTGCCCGTTGGCCAACAATCCACCAAGCTAACATTTGGATGGCTTCTCCCCTCAATTTCTGGAAACTGGGCTCCTTCTCAAATTTGTCCAGTGGCAAGTCCTTGAAAATATACGGCAAATGGTACACCCAACAGTGGTGCTTCATTTTCTTTGTAGATTCTCCACATGTTGGTATAGGACAAGTGGAGTGCTTGTTGCCTTCAAAGTGTTTCACATCTGGCTGCTGAGCATCCTGCTTTTGCTGTGGAGTATTTACCTCTGGGACCGGAGTCCCCTTATCTTCTGGCACCTTAACTGATCTGTTACCCAACTCTCCAGTGCAGATAACCAGATCTGGTTTCTCTTTGGGTAGGATCCCACGTGACGAATCACGTTTTTTCACCACTCTGACTGTGGGCAAATGACATTCCACCTCCACTTGAACCATAGGTGAATGACTCCCTTCTTCTTTGTCAGTATGCGGAACTTGAATATCAGTCCAATCGATATAATTAATATCATGTAAATCCAGAACATCTTCAGGTTCCTTCTTCACCTCTTGTTCGTGACTTTCACGTTCCTCTTCTCCCCGCTGTTCTCCCGGGGGGAAAGGCAATGGTGTACCTTCATATGCCTCTGAAGGTGTAGGCCAACTGTTTTCATCACCCTTACTTGGCCTTTTACTCATGTTTAATCCCAATATTCACAATCTGAAAAACACAATAAAAACTGATTATAAAATATGCTAAATATATACATCAAACTACTGGTATATTGCCTTAATACGTAAAGTTACCTTGCGGTGTCAGAGTCCTGACACCGTGGACATCTAAACTTTACCATAGTGTCCGCAAGCTCTGGTGTCAAATCTACACATGCTCCATGGTACCACTCATGACAAAAATCACACTGTATCATAAACAGTCCATCATCTGGTTTTCTGCACAAACAGTACAAGTCTGGGTTAGTTGCCTTAGTCACATCCTCACCGTCCTGTAACCGGTGCTGGCACTGTTTTAACCAGGGTGGTACTTCTCTGTCTTTACATGGCTTTAAACGGTCATGATTTATTATCAGTAAAGTTTTTTGTAATTTTATCTTGTATACATACGAAGATAATTTTGCACATACAAGTCCTGGACCTTTCCACGGTGGGTCCAATTTCTTCGCTCTACCTTTAATTTTAGCTGTGTCTAAAACATAAACTAAATCTCCTATTTTGTATTCTCTTTCTAGAATACGTACATCATAATCACGTTTCATGGTATTCTGGGTAGTTTTCAGCGTGTTGCGCGCTATTTCATGGGCAGATGTTATGGCATCTCGGAGTCTTCTCACATACTCATCTTGTGACTCATCTGTTTCAGCACCAGGTACACTGTACAATAAATCAACAGGCTGGTTAACCTCTCTCCCAAGCATCAGCATGTTCGGCGTAAAACCAGTACTTCTGTTAACAGATGATCTAACAGCTCCTGCCAACTGTGCCAAATGTTCATCCCAATTGTCTTGTTGTTTTGACACGAAGCAACGGACTGCGTCCATTAAGGTTCTGTTGCAACGTTCTGCTTGTCCGTTTGATGATGGTCTGTACGGAGTAGTTCTCGCTTTGTGCATTTGCAAGATTTCACAGATGGATTTGAAAAGCTTGCTTTCAAAATTGCGTCCTTGGTCTGTAAAAACTTGAAATGGGTATCCAAAACGAGAGAAAAACTCGTTCACTGCAGCTCTTGCCGTATGTTCTGCGGTTTGTGCTGGCAACGGAATACATTCCATCCATTTGGAAAACTGGTCAACCATAACTAGTACATGGGCATTCCCAAATTTCGTCTCTGGCAGTGGTCCTAGAAAATCTAAGTGGACTCGCTCCATTGGTGCACCTGCATGAAACTGGGTAAGCGGACATTTCGCCTTTCTGTTCGGCTTCTTGTGTAAATTGCATGTACTGCATGTTTTGACAAAGTCTCTTATTTTTTGTGTCATACCATACCATTGATATTGTGCTTTAATTCTCAATGCGGTCCTATTCATACCTTGATGACCTGCTGCTGGAATATCATGACATAATGATATCACTTGTTCAACAAGATCTCTTGGTACAACAAGTCTGGGTGTTCTGTCTTTCTTGTCCAAATTTCTCAATATTCCATTATCATCTAAATAGAACATATCTTTGTTTATCCAATATTTCTTAGCTATTGGACTGCATCTAAATATTGTCGCTTCTGGTGGTTCTATTTTCTCCCTGAGCCATACCAGTATTAACTCCAAGTTTGGGTCTTTTGACTGATAATCCTGTAATTGTTCTGATGAATAAGTACTTGCTTCTATACCTGTCTCAGTGATGGCATTTACATTTGGGAGGTCCAAATATGTCGCGTAAACTGACATACCAAGTGGTGTAGTGACTATTTCAACTGAACTGTGACAAACGTTTTGGTTATGGCTTACTGTGTCTTGATGTGTACTGTCAAATACTTGTTGCTGGACCTGAAATGCACCTAAATTCTCTTTCACGTGACGAGTCACGTTCTGGTCCTCATCTTGTAGTATTGAACTTCCTAATTACATGTATATGTTGGGTATTGTCCTGTTTCAGTAAATTGTCATCAGAAATCAAAGAACTCGGTAGTACTGTGTGTGGTCCTATAGTTTCAAAACTTTTAAAGTCCTGATGTGAAGCTAAAGGAATTACATTATCTACGTCTTCTTGAAATCCAAGCCAACTCTGGTGTGCACGAGTACAGTAATCGCATGCTCCACAGGGTAGATATTGTTTTAGCATTTTTCCAGCTGCTAATCTATTCTGTGGACAGGCTAAATCTGGCAGACGTGATAATGCGTCCGCATTTTGGTGTCTTTTACCTGGCCTGTGTTTAACTGTCATGTGATACTGGCTTAGCTCCTCTAACCAGCGAGCTAGTTGTCCTTGTGGCTCTTTAAAGTGCAATAACCATGTTAAACTGCTATGGTCTGTACGGACTATAAACTCACGTCCTAAAAGGTAATGTCTGTAATGTCTGGTGAATTTCACGACTGCAAGTAATTCTTTTCTTGTCGTGCAATACCGCTTTTGCTCATGGGTCAATGAAAAACTTCCGTAGGCAACTGGTCGCTCTACACCATCTTGAACTTGTATCAACTCTGCTCCAATTGCGAAATTGGAAGCATCTGTGTCCAAAATAAACGGGTCTTTATTGTTGGGTAAAGCCAATAAAGGAGTTGTTGTCAATGCCTCTACAAGTGTGTCAAAAGCCTCTTGCTCTGAGTTTCCCCATTTGTACGGTTTCTTACCGGTCAATTGATACAAAGGGTAGGACAGATCTGCGAAATTTTTAATAAAAGTTCTGTGATAATTGGCAAAACCTAGAAATTGTTCAACCTCTCTGGTTGTCGTAGGTACTTTCCATTTCTTCACAACTTCAACATATTCACTGCCAATGGACATACCATCTCTATTGATTGTTCTGCCTAAAAAGTCTATTTCTTTTTGAAAGAACTCACATTTTCTTGGTTTCAATTTCAGCCCATACTCTCTGAAACGTTCAAAAACTGAGGTTAAATTCTGTAAATGGTCTTCGAATGTCTTTCCCATAACTAGAATATCGTCTAGGAAGGCAAGTACAACATTCCATGTTAATCCTCGGAGAACAAGATTCATTACTCTTGAATATGTCCCTGGGGCATTGCAAAGACCAAAACTCATTCGAACAAAGTGGAATAATCCGTATTTAGTGATGAAGGCGGTCTTTTCTTTGTCTGAGTCCTTCACTTTCACTTGGTAATACGCACTATTTGCGTCCAATTTTGAAAACCATTCATTTTCCGCCAAAGTGTCTAAACATTCGTCTATCAGAGGAAGTGGGTAGACATCTTTTTTCGTCACGGAATTTAATTTCCGGTAATCTATACACCAGCGCACGGTGCCGTCACGTTTGCGCACAAGTACTGGCGCAGATGCCCATTCTGATATAGATGGTTCTATTATACCTGCATCTAACATTTTCTTTAAATGGCTTTCTTCTTCGTGTGCAAAGCACATGGGTGTTCGTCTTATTCGTTGTTTGATAGGGCGCGCATCACCTGTGTCAATCTCATGTTGAATGTGGCTAAATGTTCCTAAGTCAAAATCGTCTAGTGCAAAAACATCAACAAATTCATGAAGTAAATTGGCAACTTTGGACTGTTGGTCTTTAGTGAGTTCACTGGATTTATCCAATATGTTCTGTAACTGTTCCGGTAGTATATTGTTATCTCTGACTATTCCAGTTGTTGCTACTGACGGGGCTGGCCCCGTTTCAACTACATCTGCTTCAATTGCTTCGCCTAAAAGAGTTCCCTTTTGCAAAACTATCTTGTTGTTAGTAACATTCAGTAAACTGACACATGGCAAAACACTAGCGTTGTAATAACCACGTGGGATTAACAAATCTATCTCTTTATTAGGTTCAATTATAAAGTCTTGTAACTCAGCCGACAAATCTGACTCTAATTGTACAACTGAATTAGGAGGTATGACTGTTCTATGTGGAACGGTTATTTTAGCAACTCTTGCTATTTTGTTCACAGGCGGTACCAGTCCAACATCTCCATGGATCATAGGTAATGCTTCTCCATTAATGAAAAATACCAATTTTCTGCAATCTAGAATCACTTTTGCTCTTACTAGAAAATCAAGTCCTAATAGCATGTCATTATCAATAGGTGCAACATAAATATCTGTCCTATATGTTCTTTCACCAATTTTCATTTCGACTGGTCCCACTACAAATGCATCCATTTGCATACCACGTCCTGCTGCTTGCATTGTTGTTTTTCTTTTGATTGGTGGCTTCTTAATGAAAGATGCAAAAACTTTGTCAGAAATTATTGTTACTTCCGCTGCGGTATCTACTACCGAAATTACTGCCTGTCCCTGTACTTTTAATGTGAATCGAAGCATTGATGCTGAACCTAACTGGCAAATAGTTCCTCCTAAATGTACAGGATCTGGCATCTGAAGGTCAATTACTTGCTGCAAATCTTTATCTGGCTGTGTTTTGTGCAATGGTGAATTAGACAAAGTATCTGTAGATGTTGAATTATCACATGTTTTTAACGGGGTAGTCCCCGAAACAGGTGTCTTGTTAATATCGTTTGAAATAGTGTTCAATGTTAGGCGGTTAGGTTTGGACTGAGTCAGGGTTCCGCCCTTTAGCCCGACTCTTTCTGGTTTAAAGGATCTGTATAATTATTCCCTGTCGGCGACTGTAATTCAGGACAGTCCCGTTGTATGTGTCCAAACTGATGACAAAAATAGCAAGCCATATTTGCTAATTTCTCAGGTGGTATAGGTCCCCAGCGCCTTCGGAATGGTGATTGACGCTGATTGTCTTGCCTATTATCTCTGTTATGCCATTGTTGGCGATTACCTTGCTTGTTGGTTTGCTGGCTATATGGTTGAGCTGCTGGCTGGACTTCATTTTGAGCAGGAAACTGTTTTGCCTGCTGTTGTTTGTGAACCTGCTGTTTAAGCTCTCCTATTTCCTGTTTATGAAATGCTTCCATAGCAGTCATCTTCTCTAGCAATGTTTCCATTTGTTTAGACAATTCGGACTTTGTGTCCGTCTTACCAATAGCATGAACAACTAAGTCGCTGTCATAATCATAACTAGGTTCATCCTGATTTGGTTGTGGGTCACGTCTACCGGTTGGTTTACCAAATATAGCTGTGTGATTATGTTGAAACCACTTTATCTGGTCGATTGCTGCTTCAACAGATGTCGGTCTGGCTGTGGCTCCATGTTGACCAGCTTCTTTATCTGAGCAACCCTGGCATATTTTCCAGATAGCTTGTGTGTACATGTAATTATCGGGAAGATCTCTGAATGCTTTGCAGGCTAACGAGAGAACTCGATCTGCCCAATCTTCCAATTTCTCATTTGCATTTTGACGTGCACTCATGAACTGCACTTGCAACGTCTCAGGCAAGTCTTGAAAGTTAAATCTTTTCTCAAGTTTGTGAATTACCTCAAAATAATCCACTCCCTGGTCCCTGTCGATTAAATTTGCATAGTAATCACCTGCTTTGCCATGTAAACACCAACACAATTGGTCTTTTCGTTCCGTGGTAGTCCACGATAAACGATCAGCATACCTCTGGAACTTGGTGTAAAAAGTTTTCCAACTTGATGAACCATCATACTTCAGTCCTTTTGGTATTTCTAGGTTCTTTGATTTTGGTTTTGCTGGAGGCATTAATTGCGGTGACTCATGATAACTTACAAATGGTCTAGGTGTATACATATTTCTATTCATTGTTGAAGTATATGCTGGGTTTGGTGTTCTCAAGGAATATTCGGGTTCCCTGAAAATCTCTGGTGACTGCATTCTGTATTGAATTTCAGGTACTGGTATTCTACGTTGAATTTCAGGTGAATGTATTCTACGTCTGATTATAGTTGAAGGTGTATGTGATTCTAACCTTTGATGGCGTCGTGGGACTGGAACAGGCCTTTCTGTTCTAGGTTTGTGTTCATTGGGTCCTTGCTGCCATCCCAATTGTGATGTCTTCTGATTTGGATTATGGTTACGTGAATAATCACGGTTTTCAATATTTTCATTGGGACCTTGCTGCCTTCCCAACTGTGGTTTCTGATGGTGGGTAGCTTGGTGACGTGAATAATCACGATTGTCAATATTTTCCTCAACATTTAATCTGATACTTGGTTTCGTGTACTCTGATTCATCTGTTCTATGAATGTTGTCTGTCTTATATTGTCGATCACTTGCAAATTCTTGAACTTTCTCTTGATCGTCACACTCAGTTTGAAGTAACGACTTCTTTTCATCAGGTCTTGAGATTTTTGATGAGTACCTATGGTCTCCATGCTGCATGGTATAATCTAAAATTTTGCTCATTGCTGAACTGGGACGTGATAAATCACGCTTGACTTCCTCACGCTCAGGTTTAAGCAAATATTCATCAGAAGGTGTGTCTGAATCTGAAAAGTCACGAGTTTCTGCATCTTGTTTAGCATGTCCTGAATGAATTGCAGTTGTTTTCACCTCACCCATGTCCACATAATCCTGGAATTCATAACTGAATTGTGGCTGCGTATGGTATTCTTGTTGATAGGTGACCGGTGAAAAATCTATCAAATTCATCAACGCCTCAGTTATTTTTAGTCTTGGTATTTCCATAAGATGATCAGGCTGAATGTTACCAAGTGTCTCTCTCATAGACATAATCTTGTCAGCTATGACATTTCCCACACCAGGCAACAATCTTAATTCTTCATATGAACAGCTGTTGATTCTTATACATTGCTGCTGAAAAGCTAATGTTGTCATGATGTTATAGTAACACAATACAGTTTAATTAAATCACTGGTTGCTGAACCAGAAAACAAAATTCAATGTATATGTGCTATGTGGCTAACCACACAAAAAAACCGGCTATTTTTCGGAAAATTGCTAATTTGCCCAATATTAACCGTCGCCGGTCAATTTCGCCACTTTCCGGGCAACGTTGCCAATTTAATACAAACGTGTAACAATTATTCAATAAAAGTTTGTAAACACTGTAATTAACGCAAGTTTTTATGCTTATTGTATATCCGTGTTCAAACACTTCATAATATACTACATGTAGCAATACGAACTCCGCAA
Organism: Mytilus trossulus; assembly: GCF_036588685.1. NCBI lineage: Eukaryota > Metazoa > Mollusca > Bivalvia > Mytilida > Mytilidae > Mytilus > Mytilus trossulus. The sequence goes on from NC_086382.1 coordinate 60,019,240, forward strand.
TTACACGTGACGTTCTCACTTCTGTGTCTCGCTTCAAATTCTCCTTTTTCCGCAGGAAACCCTGCTCGCCAAGCACCAGTGATGTGATTTCCGAGTATTACTACTTAATACTAATATATGCAATACAATGCAATGCTCCTAATTGTACTAACTCACCAAATATACTACGATATGCTCTGGTTTTAGTCTAAGTACTTGCTCGCTATTCCCGCCAATACGCCAACTCTCGTTACCTGGTAACTATCCGTGATCTTATCCTGAGTTAGGTAGTTATCAATGGATCATCCCGGGAACCGGACTACGCGGTATATCTAACTACCGTACTGTCTACATAGTAATGTCACGTCCATTATACTATATTACACAACAGATACATGTATATATAAAGAATAATAGAGATAGGGCAGTTAGTACATATACCGCAGGGAAACTTGATGGGAAGCATAATTATTTTCATTGCATTTACTAGATAAAGAGTACTTTGTGGAAAATAAACCAGGATTTTTTTTTATAGAAATCCCAAGGCCTTTAATACAGATATTTTCGTTATAAAATTTGAAACAAAGATTACTCACTTGCTTTTCTATGATGCGCTAGTGTTCATTTTCTACAAAATAATGTTCTAACCAACCTGTAAATTCAAAAAATCCGTGCTGATTCACTCAAGTCCAGCGCACCCTAAAAGGTGTAGCTGATTCACTCAAGTCGAGCACACCTAAAAGGTGTACTTGATTTTGTGTATATTTTTATTTGTTTTAACCAATATCTACATTATTAATAAACTTGTTTTTTTGGGGAAATCAATGCTAGCACTGCATGTCATAATCCTATTTCTATCAGTCATCAAATTGCCCAATATGAGAGTACAAGGATAAAGGCTGTGGATTTTCTATAAAATTTCCTTATTGTTATATACCTGTAGATATAAAGGTAGTCTATGTAGTTGAGTTACGGATGATCTTCGTTGACTCAATTGGTTAGAGCGCTGCCTGTGGATCCCGAGATTGAAAGTTCGAAACTCACTGATATCATTCATGGATTATCACATCATTATGTTTAGCATTGAATCAACACAAGGGCACATAACTTTTAACTACACGCTGTCTCGCTTACAAAAAAGTAAAAACACAAAAATACCGGACTCCGAGGAAAATTCAAAAAGGAAAATCAAAAAATTAAACGGTCTGTGTGTTAATTTTGTGAATCGAGACCGAGTTTACCCATCAATGTACTCATACAAAAAAACTTCTATTATCATCTTCTTAAATTACATGTATTCTGTGATTTTGTGTGTATATTGATTCCTTTACTTTAGACGTAACGCGCGATGTTCGTACCTCATTGGAAAATCGGTGTAGTTGGCAAGTTGAAGTCCAAAATATATAATTTTGAAATGTCATATTCATTGCTATTGTACATATTTTTAAAAATAATATTTTTTCAAAATAAAAACGAAAAAAATTATTGTTGAAACAATGTTTTATACTGCATGAGGCAAGCTTCATTTAAAAAAAACGGCTATTTTTAGGCTGTCCCGCGTAACATATTTCATTTATTGTAACCACTGAACTATGATTTTCGTCTAAACTATTAAATATTTTGAAAAACGGTTTTTTCCATTATTTAACAGAAAGGTTCCGTCAGTCTTTCATGTATTTTTTATGACGTTATGATGACGTCATAGAACACAAACGCGTTCCATACGAGAACGGCAAATCTGTCCCACGGAAAAAAAAATTGGGATTACTGATTTTAGAATCCAAAAAAAGTTATCTAAAATGGAAAAAGGTTAGTATTTGTATATACTACATCAATGTTATTTTGCTTAATTTTATAAATTTAAAGACAACTATCCTAAAAAATGATATTTGGTAAAACTAACAGTTAGGTATTTGTCATGTTATTCGTGTGAAGAATGTGTGAATGGGAATTATATTATGTGTACAAACAACGCCATTGGTCGCAAAGAGGTCGTGCCTATTAGACATGATGACAAAGGTTCTATAGACGAAGTCGAAAACGACAATGAATATACAATGTCTGACTTGATTGTAGAGGGAACATTACTTGCCCTTTATACTGATGAAGAAAATGCCGAGTTTTATTTATTGCGCGCATCTTCTAGTCCTGAAAAACTAAAAACAAGTGAAGTTGACGATTGGGGTGTTTCTTTTAGAAAAAACACAAAAATCATTCGAGGGCAGTACTTCAAATCAGACTTAAATAAATCAGAACTGTCATATAAATTAATTAGACGAAAAAAGGCAATTGTACCAGAGGCATCTGTAATCTATATTTCACAACAGTTAAGAGTGAATTCTCGATTTGCACTTACTCTTCCCGAAACCGTGCATCTGGACATACTATCTGTACTAGATGAAATGGAAAGTTGAGCTTAGATAATATAATAAAGTTTACTATGACAAATTATAATCTTTGATTATTCATGCACAAGAGAAAAATTATAGATTAAGTAGTTCATATCATTTGAATGTCCTAAATATATGTTATAGCGGAAAAGAAATTGTAAATACATGTGCGATAATCGATACGTCCCAAACAAGCTAGGTCCCAATTCTTGCTTTCGTTTTTTTTCTTCTTCAATATGAATCAGCAATGAAGGAATTAAAATAATAGTTTGTCATATACTAGTCCTGTTTAAAGAAAAAAGAAAAAAAATGTTTGTTGTTTACATACAAACAAACATTTTCCCCGATCAGTACATCATATGATAGTGTTTCAGGTCTTTCTCAACTTCCCTTTGTTGGTCGTTGATTGTGTTTGCCTTTTTGGTCGGGTTGTTGTCTCTTTTACACATTCCCTGTTTCTATTTTTTAGTCTAAACAAACAAACAAAGGAACACATATTTATGGTCAATCACATAAACGTAAAAAAACCTTTAAAATACGACGTTTTGTAGATAAAAACGTCGCGACGTTGTGTTACGCTTACATGTACGAACATCGCGCGTAACGTCTTAATAGTTTAGTTTGAAATAACAATATTCTTCTGTAATAAAAGAAGAGGAGTGATTTTTCTGAACATGACGATAACGATAGTGAAAAAACTTGCCAAAATACCACACAGTACGGCAGACTATATCAATTATTAACACCCGACTCCTTAAAACAAACTATAAAATCATGGCTACGGGGGAAGGGGATTAAAACATGAAAAAGGCGTGAAAGGCTTTTATAACTAATCACAAAATTAATGTCAAGTTCAGTTGTGTCTATTTTCACTCTTAGGGGTTATAGTCCTTGATTATTTGTGAAATTGTACGTGCAATTATATATATAACTTGAGAAGTGTTGAACCAATATATTTCAGATGTTGTTCATATGTTATGCTTTAACTGGTGACTAAATGGATATCAAATTTGCAAATGATTTTTTTTTTTACTGTTGCCACTCTTAATATGTAATCCTCGATTAATTTGAAATAGTTTTGTGCGTGCAAGAAGTTGGAACCTTTCGCGAAACGCTTTCAAACTTCAATTTTTGGTTACTTGTGACAGCATATAAGTCAATTTCGATATTGATGAATTTCGGTATTCATATATAGGAGTTTATAATCAAAGAGCAACGTATAGAGCAGCATAGTCTTCAGCAGCATATACATGTCCAAGAAATGTAAAAACTTTTCATCGCCCCGAGTCTATGTAAATTATAAATGAATGTAACTAACATAATGCAAGTTCACCCCTAGAATGATTACATACAATTATCGAAATCAAGCTCAAAGTATTATGCCCTTCTACAGCTGTGCCCAAAACCAAACCTCCTAGAAAAATAAATAAAAGAACCCATTTAGGACTTCTTCAGACAATTATGCCAAGAAAACAGATATGAATGACAATTCCTAAATTTGTTACATGTACAAAGTGTATCTCTATTAACATGATAAAAGTATAACATGTCGTTTGATTGTGTTAAGCCATTTCAATTGATATTTTATAGTGTTTCTTTCTATGTTGTGATGTAACACTTGCGTCAAATAAGGGTGAATGTTGGTACCTATTTAAGCGTTTAAACTCGCTGCATATGTTTGCACCTGTCATATGTCAGTCATCTGGTGTTCAGTAGTTGTCGTTTGTTGATATGGTTCATAAGTGTTTCTCGTTCCTTGTTTTTTTTATAAGGATTACACCGTAGAATTTCCTGTTTGAAACTTTACACTTTATTTTTGGGCGCTTTATAACTTACTGTTAGGTGTGAGCCAGTGCTCATAGTTGAATATCGTACTTAATATAGCTATAATGGTTTACTTATACAAACTGTGACTTCGATGGAGAGTCTCACTGGCACTCTTACGACATCTTCTTATATCTACAGTGCAAATTGTCTAATTCGTCACCTGAGTTTTCCAACGGCTTGGTTTAAACGACACATTTTCATGGTCCCAAATATAACTATAACTATCCTTGCAGAAAAAAAAACGAGTATTCCGACACCCTGCTTAATCCGACATTTTTTCCGGTCCCTTAGTGTTCATATAACACTTTTAAAACCTCTGCACTTTTTAAATACAATCTTGTATTACTAGGTTATGACCAATGTATGAAATCTGTCTCCCTGCTGTTAAAGATGTAATAATGCTGGCGTTTAAATCAGACATCGAATTCGTTTGTCTTCATTCGATAAAAAGTAACTAAAAGCATTTTTAAATATTGTATTCAGTTGTTCACGAAAAGGAAACCATTATGTATTAGTCTACACAGTTTCTCTGATGTACTATTGTACACATTGAAGCAAATTTAGCGGTCATTTGTACGGAGTATAATTTACGTTTTTAAATCTTATTGACTTTTGACAAATAAGGTTTTATAACAAATGTGTTATAAAAACGTATATGTAATAGAACTCAAATACTTATATAGTTTATTTTTCAAATAAATCCGCTTAATTGTTTTCTTTAAATGTCAAAATGTATATTACTTCGTGTCTAATATACTTCAAACAGGCTTGAAGCCCTTCAGATGTCAACGTTAAGATGTTATTCCTCCTAATAGATTTTGAAACCGACAGTGGAGAAAAAAGTTAATTATACCGAAGCTAGATTTAATAAGTTTCAGACGTAATTCTGTTACCATGCATTTATAAGTTATTCCTAAATTGACACTTCTTTTAAACTATAATATTACCCTTTATAAACAACTGATGATTTCGTATAAGTTCTTCAAGAAAATTAATTTAGTGTTTAAACTAAATAAAACCGGAGACTTCTCGGCACTTATTTTTAATCATTACAGATTGTTTAAGTTTTTATAGAAGATGGAATACTTGAGGATTTCGTGCTTTAATACAGTTTATATGCGACTTAGCAGTAAATCTCTACTCACAATGATGTGTTACTCATTTTATAATTACATCCTTGTCATGAAGACATGAGCGGGAACACATCGGAAATATGGGAACTATTTTTGTACTCGAACATTTTTTTCAAATCTAATGCACATTTTACATGTAACATGGCATCTTTTATAAATTTTTGGACTAAATATGTCAATTTTTTTTTATTATATTGTCGAAAACCCAAAATCTAACATGTTTTTTTTCTTATCTCCTTTAAATATTCAGTCAAAAGTATGTTCTTGTCTTTTGAGTATTTGTGTCATTGAGCTGAAGTATTATTGTAATAAACTCCGTGACATGTTATTAATTTGCACAACACCACAAGGTATGAGTGGGTATTGAAATATGGACCAATGCATGAACATATCCATTAAAACCGAAGTAAAACCAATGCAAGTTTCTCCGAGCCGAGCCAAATAGCAAACCTTACCTATTGCAATAAATTTTTATTATATTTTCCTTTCCAGTTTGCACGACATATTTACAACCAGACTTTAATATATATGTATATATATATATATATATACAATTCGTCTAAACATCAACCCAACAATGTTAGATCTGTAAATTTGCTTTCGCAAATTTTTAGTTCTTCCCTCGCTGGGATTCGAACCCATGCTACTGTGATATCGTGACACCAAATCGCCTGCACTGCAGCCGTCCCTGCTAGACCACACGACCACCTGGGCTCTCAAAAAAAGAGCTTTCGCTGGCCATGTGTTACCTTTCCACGTCAGTTTTAATCTAGCGGCGTACTACAGTACATGATATATAAGGCATGAAGATGTTATTGTTACAGATCAGCTAAATTATCTATAGTAAAGGATCCTACAAATTAATGTAAGATACAGTCACACAAAATAATTATATTCATAAGTACGTCTGAGTCAGTGACAACCCTACAACAGATGTATCCATCGGATCGCCATCAATGATGGTGATACATGGCTGTGTACATAATGTATATACAACTCGTCTAAACATCAACCCAACAATGTTAGATCTGTAAATTTGCTTTCGCAAATTTTTGGTTCTTCCCTCGCCGGGATTCGAACCCATGCTACTGTGATATCGTGACACCAAATCGCCTGCACTGCAGCCGTCCCGCTAGACCACACGACCACCTGGGCTCTCAAAAATAGAGCTTTCGCTGGCCATGTGTTACCTTTCCACGTCAGTTTTAATCTAGCGGCGTACTACAGTACATGATATATATATATATATATATTTATTTAGAAACTACCTCTTTACAACGATCTTTTTGCGGACGGGGTATCCATAAATGCGTCTAACAGCATTTACAATGAAAATATAGACAAGTAAAATATCCATATAACATTTTCAGACTTACAATTACATTGTAAAATAAGACATAATCTTAAATAATATAAATAAACATTACAATATGAAAATATGATCTAAACTAAAAGTAACGTTAAACATATTACATAAACAACAAATCAGATTTAAAGTTTATCTCTCTATAGTGCCTCACAATAAACAAACAGCAATTAATCAATCGTTTGCAGTTAGTAAGTTTACCAATAAGTAGTAAAGAACACTGGGATGAGACAATAGGTAATAGTTCAATATTAAAGTTGTACATAGGTAAGGGTTTGGAATTTGTGTCAGATATAAGTTTTATTTTCATACTATACAAGGTAAAATATTTTGACATAAAACACCCAGTTGTCTAATATAAAATATAGCTCATAAAAGACCGTTTGCCAAAATTAAAGCAGATTCTTATTTGAGACCAAACTAATTCCAATGCAAATATAATGTAAAAGTCCGAGCCAGCTTTATCCAACCATATTTTAAAAATCCAATATCTCGAAATAGAGCTCCATGACCTATCAATATATTTAACTCATTTTGTTTCCTTACTAACACATTTCCGACTATAGTATCAATTTTAAATTCTTCTTGCTGTTTTTTAATTTCACCTAAGTTCATCCTTAAGATATCAATTAACACGCAGTTCTCAACAGGAAATTAAACATGCTAAATTCGCTTTTACGTGATGTTTCTCCTTTAAACCCTTGATAAATATCCTTTAATTTAAGTAAAATAGAAACAATACAAAGTCCTTACAGTCATACTCAACTAGCTTTGCTTTACACTTCTAAAATATAATTGTTAGTATGAATTCCATTTGCTATAACAGCTCCTTCAGGAACAGTTTTGTGTATTTTAAATGAGAATTCTCGCCGCATGAGATTGCCATCAGGTTGTTTAATTTCTAGTGTTACAAGTAAACCCTGCAGATGTTTTTTGAAACTTTTAAACTGAACTCCAATTAAAATTAAATTGTCGATTTTCTAGTGACAATATCTGCGCAATGTATTTGCCGAGAAACCGAATTATCTTGTAAAAAGAATTGTCTCGCGGTAAATATGTTTTACATTTCATGCATTTCTACTAATTAAATAATCATTAACAACAAAGTAGCTGGAGTGCATGTCGCTGGGTACATTTTGTATGCCTACTCATGATAAAGTAAAGAACATTGACTTTTTGTGTTGCATGTACTGAACTTTTCTACATTCGAACAAGATACAATAAACACAGAATTAAATTGACACTGATGCTAATCTAAGACAGTTCAAATGTCAATATAATACATCAGCGGCCATTGCTTCTTTATCATTTTGTATACGGTCAAACAATTTCAATTGTGTATTTTAAAAATGTTTACATCAGATTTCATTTAGTGTGTAGCCGTGACAGGTAATATCTGGTTTACTTGCTTGCTAGCTGAACCATGACATCAATGTTAGGTTAGGTAAACTACCCTCCTTTAAGAGTAGACTAGTCCAATAGATAAATAATCTGTAGGACTAGGCTACTTCGAAAGGAGGGAAATATACCTTATGTAACAATGCTATTACGGTTCAGCTAGCAAACAAGCTAACCAAATATATTACCTTTAGCTATATACTCATTGTCTTGAAATCGTCTGTAAATTGCAAGGAAAAAGAGTGTCAATCCTAGAACGTGCTGCAGTTTAATTATATATTGATCCATTCTTCGTGATCAACGCGGATTTTTTTCTCCTCCGGAAATTGCAGAAAAGCTTTTAGTATACCATAAACGATTAGTTTTCGACAATTATAATTTTTTTCCCCCCATCAAATTACGCTTTATTATATACACTATTGACATTTCGCTTGTTGTGCACTTGAACAGTAACTTAACTTACCCTTCCCATGAACTTTTCCTAAAAAGATGAAACTGTTTTGTGTCGACAAATATGCCAAAACGTACTTGTCACTAAAACTATTTTAATCAACAATAAGTTGTGTCCATCTAATGTAAAATAGTTTCTACAGGAAAAGCAAAATCAATCCCTTGTTTTTATCTCGTGTAATCTAAGGATTTTCGATTTAGACTTAAGTGATGTAATTTCGAAAGTGCTATAGCGAAAAGTTTTTTGTAACTATATTCCGTGTAGTTTTCTTATAAAGTGTAAGCATCATTATAATACTCAAATATCCCCTTCAAAATGACTTACTTAGCCAATCTGCATTTCCTTGGAATTATTGCGTCTGATTCCAATTTAATATCCATGACACACTTACTATTCTGGTCCTTATGGAAGATAAGATTGCTTCCACTGTCTGTGTGAATACTTTGACTTGTGTTAGACCATTTCTCTATTGACGTTGCATAATGTAACGATGCCCTTTTCCTGAAGTGCAATTCACCTCTTTGATAAAAAAAAGTTTGTCAAAATCAATCGTATTAAAAGTTCTTTCAAGAACTTAGCAATGGATGACAGTTTTTAATGGAAAATCAAATGCCCTAATTCAACAGGTTTAATATGAGACCAATATCCTTAGTTAAAGTACAGAATCGCAAGTACGCATATACTTTGACATGAATTATAAAGTGCACAAACTACACGAGTATCAATCAAGTTTCTAGGTACAAAATAAAACAAAGAAGTTCAATTTACCAAACTTCATTTAAAAATATGGCGATCCATGTGGTATGATTGCCAATGAGACAGCTACTCATCAAACTTCAAAATGAAGTGGATATAAGCAATAATAGGCTTACATTACTTTTGAAATTCAAAATATCTAATTGACAAACTTTTTTAAAACTTGGAAATATATTGTTTTTAGTGCATATTGAAAAGATACGTTTTCAATAAGTGTTTATATCATCTTACAAGATTTTCGAAACCAAAGAAATTAATCTTTTGAAGACCAATACTGAGTCTTTCATCGTGTTGTTGCGGCAGTTATTTACCGAATGAGCAAAACATCATTATTTCAGGCATAAAAAAACAACTGGAGGCTTGTATACCTGCAAAGTTCTCTGTTATAAATGGGGTTTCGATGAATTGGCTCTGTTTTGTTGCAGTCTGCAAACCTTGTTTTATTTGATTTTTTTCACACAGTTATTGTTTGATACATATCATCGACACCTTCGTGATTCTGTGAGGATTTTAATAAGATTAGTTTATAGAATATAATGCCAAGTTATTGAAGTCTAAGTTAATATTATATTTCAAATTGATTTACGTTGTTTGACTGTTGAAACATTACACACATCTCAATGCAACAATATAACTTACTTATTAATAATCAATATTTCGGAATAAATTGCATATTTTCCTAAAAATGGGGTGAATATCAGTTTAAAGGAAAAAAGGTAAATAAACTTTAAAATTATATTTGGGGTTACTGCTGCATACCCTTGTTAGCAAAGTTGTTCAGGCTTTCTAGTGAGACATATTTGATGAGAGGATAATTTTGTTGGTCTAGGTCCTGGAAAGTGACCACATCGAGCAATTATTGAAGAATTTTAGTTTGCTTGTAATTGTATTTTTGTCTTGAACCTTGTCTATACGCCTCTTTGCGCTTCTTTGTTACACATTTGTTTGCGTTTATAGTGCTTAAGATTATACCACAATTTTGACTGCTGTACCCCTATTTGTGGCATTTTTACATTTTATGTCTGGTTTTTTAGTTCACACATCGTTGTCAATATAATGGAATTTTATGCGACTGTCATACAAATGAGAGGTTTAGCTAGTTATAAAAAGTTGCTATTTATTCGTTTGATGAGTTTCAGCTTTTGAATTTTTTCATTTGGTTAGGAACTTCCGTTTTGAATTTTCCTCGGAGTGCACTTTTTTTGTGATTTTATTTTAAGACAAGATGGTGAAGTCCCACATTATGCAGTACAGTATTAAACAAGTTGTATTCATTCAGTGCTTGTTTTTCCTTTTTTTGTAACAAACAAAAATTCAACGCTAACACGTTTTTCATCAACAATTTGAATTCGGTAAAGGTCAACAGTAGTTTGTGTATTTCTGTGTATATTTAGAAATCTGCGAAACGCATCAGGGTCAAACTTACTTGAAAAGGTCAGGTAATTAGATATTTCTACCACGCTTTACATTTCAAAATTAGACACCTTTTATTAAAAGTGGTTTTTATTTTCCATAGGCGTAAACTGTGTTTACATTTCTTTGTACGTATAGATATCATATTTCCGTATCTTCAAATCAATTAGGGTTCTGCTATTCGATAAAACACCCTCTCTTTATGTACGTGCACTCTCGGGAAAAATAATTACAACCAATGGAAAGGGACGAATTTATAGGACGAAATTGGTTTTCATGTAATATTTATTCATAAGGATTCTAAATCCGTTTACCTATGATTAGTTTGCCGTCACTGTCCTAACAATGCCATTAATTCTCCACCCATACAATTAAAACTAGTGTTCTCGAAGGAATTCGGAAAAGTTGCACTGAACGTCTAATTCGAATGTCACTGGGGACTTTTTTAATGATGAAGATATATCTACGGATGGTACAAGAACAGCCAAATTGACCATCACTTTTAATAGAAGCTATAATGACCGAGCCTGAGTATTTATTAACGTATCATCATTAATACTTTTCATTGATTTTCGGACACAACAGGTTGTCATGTTATAATTCTCAACATCTAATTGACCATTACAGGGAAATTTAGTTAGTTATAAGTAGAATACACTTTTTTGCGTACTCCTCAACTTAAAACTCGCCCCTTGTCAAAGCCAACTCAAAATAGAAAGTGCTTTTGATAGCTATTATTTGTGTGTATCTCTGTCCTATATGTTTTTCCATTTATTTGTATTATAGTCCTGTCATGTAATGTTGTCATTTTTATCATATTTAACATTACCATAAAAGCAGGAGGTTTGGTTAGCCTAAAAAACAGGTTTTACCCACCATGCATTTTCTTAAAATGTCCTGTACCAAGTCAGGAAATTTACCATTGTTATTTTATAGTTCGTTTCCGTGTGTGTTACTTTTTAGTATTGTGACTCTGTTGTGTCGTAGTTCTCTTATATTTAATGTGTTTCCCTCAGTTTAAGTTTGTAACCCGGATTTGTTTTGTTTTTTCAATCGATTAATGAATTTCGAACTGAGGTATACGATTGTTGCCTTGTATCATTTTAAATGTTTTCTGTAAAATCAGTCATGTGCTAAAATACATTTTGTACATAATAAATATCAAAGGATGAGTCATAAAACATCATTTTAATCATAATTTCATGTCTATCAAAAGCAATTTAAGTGTCGTTATTACTACATTAATCAATTATAAATGTTCGACCATTTGATTTAATGCCAAAGACGTGTATCTGCAATCAACTCATTTTAGGTACAATCAAGGTAAAATGTCTATTATAAAACCGAAAGCATTTAAAACTATTGATAGCAGAAAACAAAACGCAAAGAAAACATGCTAAAGGTACATCAACGATTGATTAAGTGAAATAAGTTTTGATTTCATGAACATTATAAATAAGATTTAGACAAATGAAAGATAAAAAAAAACAGCTTTCTTTTTGTATATAGATTAAACCGTTGGTCTTCCAATTTGTATGGTTTGACACTCAATCTAGTTGTTTGGGGGCCAATATTGCTTGCTGTTCAGTGTGTGCCAAGTCTTCGTGTTGGTGACCGTATTTTGACCTATTATAATGGTTTTACAAATCGTGACCTTGATGCAGAGTTGTCTCATTGGCAATCATTCAACATATTCTTATATCAAAATAGATATATGAAGATGTGGTGTGAGTGCCAACGAGACAACAATCCATCCAAATAACAATTTAAAAAAGGTAAACCATTATAAAGACCGTTGGTTTTCCTGTTTTGGATTGTTTTACACTAGTCATTTTGGGGCTATAAAGGTAGGTTGTTGTTCTGTGTGAGCCGAGGCTTCGAGTTGATAGCCGTACTTCGGCCTATAATTGTTTCTTTTTCCACATTGTGACTTTGATAAAGAGTTGTCTCATTGGCTCATATCAAATATACTAATTTCCATAACTTTTGAACTAACTGATACGATTTGTGACAAAAACATTAACATAATGACAAGGAAAAAGCATATATAGTCTGAATAAACAAACTAATAGAAATAGTTCAAAATTCAGTTATAAGTCCCCTGTCCTTAGTGTCAATGACTTTTTTTATAAAGTAATCTATGCTTTTTACCTGTTTTTGTGTTGATGGGCAAAGAATATTAATATTGTTTTCATTTTCATTGAGGCTATTAAAATTTTCTATACATTTAGTTTTTGTTAATTTTTCAATTAAAAAAATGTTCTAATGGAAGCGTTTTTCCTGCAAAACAATAGAAAATGTTTTTCATCCTCAATTGTATTGCAGGAATGACACAACCAGTTTTCCCTAGGGATGTTTAGGTGTCTCCCTTTTTCTATTAATAAATTATGACCACTTAATCCCAATTTAGTGTTATTACGTCTATTTTAAAATATATTAAAATTCAGATATGGTTCTATTGTATGACTTAGTTTGAATGTTTTATATAATAAACGTTTACTGTTATTATCTATTTTCTCAAATTTATGTTTATATAAATTTTCATAGTGATTAAGGAGATTAACTTTTAATTCAGTTTTAAGTGTTTTTATTTTGTTTAGATTCTTGCACTCCTCAATATGCTTAAAACCAACGTTTGCTTTCTTTGCAATGTTTTTAATATACGTAAACCTTGTGTAACATCCTGTTGAGTCTAGATTCTTAAATAGAAAGAAAGCATCATACAATAAAAAAGTTAAATGTCTTGTTAAATATAGTAAATTTTGGACCTTCATTTTGTAATTCTAATGGATGTGCTATTTAATCCTTTTCTTACTGCTAAATTTGATGCATTTTTTCGTGATCCAAAAATATATTTACAAAATGATAAATGAAGTTTTCCAAAGATGTTTACTCAGTAAAATCAAGAAAGTCAATTTCTTTGTGGATACATTTGCCCTCTGGACAGCTCTACATAATGTTATATATGTATCAATAAAAGTAACCTCTGCATGTTTCTTTAATAGGGATATTAGTTTAAGAACCAATATAGAATTTAATAGCAAACATTACCTTTTTCATAGTAAATATGTTAAGGTAGTAAAATTTGTAATCAGTTGATTTTAGGTAAACATTTTTGCAGTCTAACTTTATAGGATACATAAGTTTGTTAGTGTGTTTTAAAATTCATAAAAACCAATATTTTATGAACAAATCTTAAATTGGTATTTTTTTAAACAGAGAACATATGAAGGAGGTTTAAACTATTCTGTATAGTTCGAGTATTTCCCCACTGAGATCGAATTTTCGTCTTCACAGCACTTACGACCGATTCTGTGTATCACATACGTTCAAATGTATAATGCTGTACAATACAATGTTCTTATCAAGATTTCAACAACACAACAGTTTTTTGAAGGTGCATGTATCATAGTTTAATAGAATACTCTTTGAAATATCAAACAATGTTAAAACAATAATATAAACAATGTAGATGTCAAATACAACTATTACATTTAATATGTATTTACATAACATGGGTTAATGTGACTACAAATGCAATCAGACACTCGAAGTATAAGAGTGCATCATTAATAAAAGTTATTAGACCAGATAATGAAATATAATTTTAGAATGTTAGTTCTGTACACGTAAGCGTTGTTGCATCTACACTTCAATAAAATTGTTCTTTTGAAGATTTAGCATGGCATAAACGTTATATATTATGTAATAATTTTAATGTGTAAATCAAGACATGCAGGTATGAATCATTATCAAGTTAAAGTATAATATAAAACCAATTTTATACAAAAAAGACGGATGTCTTTGATACATTAGAACATGTCTTTTTTTCTGTTGAAAAGTAATAAAACAGTGCCTCCTAGGAAAACCTGGAAAATACAAAGTCTTTCATTACGTGATCTAACTCATCTAAATAGTTTATTACACCAAACTATATATGGTATTTTTAGTTTTTGGCTCATATGTATTCATATCAGGGGAATTCATCGGAGTAAAACAGACTTCTATCTTAATTCAATCGGTTAAGCTACATCAAATAAACACATATTATCAAATAATACTATATAACAACAAGGTCGTCATGGTTTTCTAGTCTCAGAATACATGCATCTTTAAATAGTACAGAAGGTTAAACCTTTGAATTTGCACTTTAATGAGATCGTAAGTAATATAATCTTTTTGTAATATGGTAAGTTTTCTATCTTTGGATTCACAGTTGCATGTTCAAATTTCGATTTGAAATCAAATTAATAAAATCTTTGTTCTCATTATCTCATATATTTTCTTCAGAACTGCTTTAGGAAATGGAGAGATGCAGAATTTATTCCATATTTACACTTATTTTTATGTTTTGTTTTTTTTTATAATTTTATTCGTATTTTTTTATGCGATTTTCTTTTATTGGAACATTTATATTGAATTAAAAGTGAAAGGTGACTTATTGGTCCATCAGGCCGTATGTGTCATGCATTTATATTTTGAACAAATTTATATTTTTATGATGATGTTGATTTACATATGTCATCGAAATAATCAATGTAATTACTTTCTTACTTATGCCATTGACTGAAGAACACTAAAGATTGACATTTAAGCAACGAAACATAGTTTAGTATCTAAATAAACTCATCATAGATACCAGGACTAAAGTTTGTACATGTCAAAAAATACCCCGTCTTTGAATATATGTTGTCATTTCCATTTTTACGAAAATGTATATTTACTTTTTACAAAATTTGACATTTTAAATCCTGACACAGTGTTTTTAACGTCAAATGATATATCGTGCTATGTTAAGAAGAAAAGAAAAAATAGCTGACTCCGTTAGAATTATTTTAATGAAGAAATAAAAAAACAACCACACACATCATATTTTACTTTCAAATGTCCGAAATTCATATTCCCTTGTAAAACAGCGTTTAGATTTGAAACGGATCTACAACATGTTTAGGTCTAAACGTGTTTAGGAAAGCGTTTAGGATCTAAACGGATATTTATCTAAACACATAAAAACCTAAACGTGTTTAGAATTTAAACGTGTTTCAGGGTTATTATCAGTGAATGTTATCATAAAGCTAAACATTAAATGGCATCTAAACACTTCTGAAACACTTTCCTAAACACCTAAACACTTTATAATATTTCAGTACTGGTTTCACCTTTTTACCCAATGTTCCTACATATTCAAACATATTTTGTGAAACTATGATATCTTATCTGTCTTGAAATTATCATTATTTTCACACTTCAGTCCCACCGTATGCAGGTATGCGGAGCTTCTTTATTAATGAGAACTTCCCCAACTGAGTTTCCCTTTTTGTGTTGTAAGATTATAAAATTTCTTTCAATTATTTTTTTTATAAGTTAAGCAATTAATTGTTTATACCAGAGACACATTATATAAAATAATCTTTTTTTAGTATTTTATATAAAGGAAGATGTAAGTGAATTTCTCTAATTTCCGGAGTCGTTGTCCGAATATGATCTTATATTAATTAACGAACAGAGTTATCTATCGTGGTAATTTGATACGGACGCCTTCGAACCCGCTACAGACAAACAACATTTAAAACAATGGATCCCATCTATCAAGCATATCTATCTATTGACGATGCAACAGATACAGAACTTCATATTAGAATATTGACGGAATCAAAAGCCATCTTAACAGTTATTACAGCAGCGGCAGGTAAGCAGATCCATATTTCGTAAAAAGGGGGAGAGGCACATACCATAATTTAACAGTCTAATAATAGGAATATGTGCGTTAAACTGTTAACCTATGCTATTTCATTCAAGTTGACTATTGTGGTAGGAATCATATAATATTAATCAGTCGCAAGGACCAAGCATAAAATAAGAATGAGCTAGTTCGGAAATTTAAGATGAGATTGAATAGTCTAAACTGTCACTGTCCACAGGAACATATAGGTTAGATATACTGTTCCCTACTGTACATAATGTCATAAAAGCATAGTTTCGAGTATGCTATCTTTGCAAGGAATAAGATCCCAATGGCCCATACTGCAACATCCTTTACACACAACACTAAAATTATAGTTTCACTTCATTTGTCAAAGAAAAACAAAGAATACCAAAACTTGGAAAAGGACATTCAAACTCATTTAATTATAGTTGAAAATAAACTGACCACGTCATGGCTAAGAAATTGAAAATAAACTGGCCACGCCATGGCTAAAAAGTTGAAAATAAACTGAAATTCAAACTCCAATGTCAAAAATAAACTGTCAAGCTGTTCTTTTTTTTATTTAAACCTTTTATAATTATTTGTATGTATGCATTTATAGGACTGTGACACTGAAGTGGGAATGCAATTTTAAGAGCTAGAATAAATCCATACCATAGATCAAATAAAAGAACAGATCAGGAAGAGAGAAAAGGATGACTTAATTTCTAGACCAGATGTAAGTAAAAATATATATTAAGTTGCCAGTAAAACTATAATATGATTGAAAAATGGAGGTTAAATCATTTTCTAGTATTTATCCTGTTGAATAGGTAAAGAATGGGCAATTTAAAAAAAAGTATATTCATAATATTAGGATAAAGTAGGAAGAACAGGATGTAGTTCTCAGAAATCAAGGATATTGTTTTATAATATAAAAAAACATCCATGCTTGTTTGCTCTATATATTGTTCCCTTTGAATTATTTGTCTTTTGGTGTATACATTTGCACAAAGTGTAAAGTATTGTCTTTTTAACTACAATTTGTATTTTTCTTTTTTAAGAAATCTTTTTCAAGAAGCTTGATTTATTTATTTTAATAAACATGATCTAAGAATAAGTAACTGTTGCATACAAATGTACATAAAGGTTTCATCTTTTCATTTCAGGATACAAAAGTTCATCTGACAACCAAAAAGGAACTGCACACAAAGAGCCTTATCATAAAATGATTCATTCAAAAGAAGATTGTTCCGCAATGAAAAATTCATGTATGATAGGAGATGGACTAACAATTTCTATTTGTTGAGGATAAAAATCATCAAATTTTATAATTGTATTTTTGTTTGCATTTAGTGAGACTTAAAAATAAATTATTGAACCAAATTGAATAGATTGTATGTTTTGTTTAAGACTAGATCAGAAAAAAACAAAAGAACCAGACTCTAAGTTGTCTAAAAGGTGGAAGGTCCATAAAACGTAAAAATAAATCAACCGCTTGACTACATAAACAATCAAAGGAACAAAAATATTCCTGACTTGGTACAGGCTTTTCCTTTTAAAAAAATGGAGGGTTAAAATTTGTTTAATTGTTTACAGACTTTTCAAAACTTGGTCTTATTGTTTACAGAATTTTCTTAAATTGGTCGTATTGTTTACAAACTTTTCTTTGGTCTCCAGGAAGAATAAAATGTGAAAACCTATTATTGTTAATATTATTATTATCATTACTGAAGTTTTATTATGGTAAAAATCATTGCAAGAACATGAAAGCAGACATGTACACGTGTATTGTATATTATACACTAGTGTGGACTATTCAACCTGTAGTGCTGTACCACACAAGCAGTTGCTGTGAAATCGAAGTACTAGTAGGCTAACCGTTGGAAGGTCTGAACACGATATATTTCTAAACACATAACATCTAAACACTTGTTGAAATCTAAACACTTGTTTAGATGCTAAACGTGTTTCAAAACGTACACAGAAAAAGTGTTTAGATAAGTGTTTAGGATCTAAACACTGTTTTTACAGTGCAAGTACTCTCTATGCACAGCAAGGTGAGTACATCTGAAACTATATGATCTTTGGTACACTATGATATAAAAACACAGCTTACAGCCATAGAGAGCAGATGGTATGTGTCACCTTACTAGACCAATTATTAATATAAGTATTACGAACGTTCATTAACAGATATAAACTAATTATTTCTGAACTGGTTGAAAGTACAACCGGTAACCCTGTCCGTATTTCAAAACGAGTTTATATAATGATTTCCTACTAGTCATAATTGGCAAAATATGTCTCATTTTTTCTTTCTTTTTTTTGTACTTTTGGTACATACAATTGGATTACTACGTACATGATTTCTTATGCAGATTTAATATCTAATTCGGACCTTGAAAAGCACAAATATTTTTTATTCTAAAACCAAAAGCTATTAAGAACATCAACGTTGTGTAATTATCTTAATGAAAAACAACGAATCATTCGAAAGCCAAAGATATGAAAATATTTGACCGCGTGAGAAGTTATACGACCAAACGAGACCTGAAAAGAATATCCAAATTGTAAAAAATGATTTATGACAACATAATTAGATTCGCGTCCCTATTTTTAATTCCTTTATGATAAATTAGAGCAATTACAAAACACTCATTTGTTGTAAAGTGCTATAATCATTGTAAAGCCATGAAAGAGAAAAACATCTCCAAATGGTTACACATTTTCTTATAAACCGAATTCATATTGCCGTAGGTAAACGACCACTTAATGGGAAAAAGACTAGTTAACATATATAAACAAAATATATCCTTTGCATGAATTAATATCAGATAAGTCTGATGGGTTCATCACAATTTTCTTTCCACAAGTCAGAATAATGGTAAATTTCTGATTTGTTTTATTAAAATCGTGTCAATAAATCTCTTGAAAACCAGCATAATAACAACGAAATAATGAAATCTTATTTCCTAATATGAAGTAATAGGATACGTAATTTTCATTATATATTACTTGGTTTATGTCCATTTACATCAAAATACTGTTCATATTAAAGACTGGCATGAACAGGAAATCGATCTTTAAATAATCTGCCAATTTCGTTTTCGATATGTTTCTATAATAACTGCGCCTAATCTTGAGTGTGTGTGCTTTATGGCGCCTTCTGGATTTAGACGTTTACTCACTTCAATATATGTGTCTGTTTCTAATATGTCGAAATAAAGTAGTCATTTTTCTGAAAACCATTAGTTCTTGACAGTCAACACTATGATTTATTTGTATGTGGATGGACGGTTAAATATACTAATACATAACACATTCTTTTCTGGTTTTATCTTCATTTGAATTGTTAAAACACGCCCTAATCATTATAATTTTCTTTTTTTTTAAAGATAAATCTGCATGTATGTTGGTCATCGCATTTTATTGTTTCTGATCTAAAAAATCCTTAGCTATGAGCGTTTCTGATTAAGGTCAATCCAGAAAAGCGATTCGGACGTATGAAATGTATGTAACATGTGGTTTATATTTACTTGAATCCACGAGGAGCTTGCTGATCCATAATTGAATATTAAAAGAAAATCCAAATAGACCCAAGGTCACCAATGCTGGAGGAAGTGTGAACCTTAGTTTTCTTATCATTTTTATGTTGACCAATGCATAATAATAGAAATGTTTGTGGTAAAGCATGTCAGTACCAAAACATTGACGTTTTTTTTTCATTTTTAAAATTTAATTCCACATAAATTATAAAGTGAAATCTTATGAATAAGATATTATCGTCAACACACTGAATTGAATGTTATGCATGCAGAAAATATATTGTTATTAACATACAATTATCAGTATATCATGCTGTTTGAGGTCTTACATAGTGCATATCGGAAATTTAAATGAAAACACGTGTATTTCATATTTAGTTGTCTCATAATACAATGGAGGTACTCAACTTCTTTATTTGTTTGTTTTGTTTTTGTGTCCTGTCAATAAAATATAGAAAACCTTTTTAGGAGATAATGTTTTCACATTGTTAATTTGCAGATAAAATGATAATAAATCGAATAAAGAAACAAACCATCCAATGAATACGTATCAAACAGGTCAAAGTTCTACATGAACTCCAATTTTCATAGGTTCCAAGAAAACGAAGAAATTCATTTTTAAGGGTAAACAAGGACTTGACCGTTTTTGGTTTTTAAAAAAATAGGATATTGACATTCAGAATTGATTTTATTCGTTCGTAGGGATACATATACGATCGTTTGATTATGCCAGGTTTTAGCGGTTTCCTACTTTTTGAATTTTATTGACCTTAGAGTTCGGTATAATAAACTCTTTTTTAAAATGAGAGTGTGGACCATTTGCACTGCAGAAGTTTTATCACCATTGTTTTTTAACCATGTACGACATCAAATAGATTATATTTCATAATGCGTGTTTTAATACCAGTAGACAACGATAACAGTTCATAACGCATGTGTTTTCTGAATAAAATTGGTAATATACACTCGTGACATAACTTTTGGATAGCCCAAATTGTATAAAAGAGGATGCAAAACAGTGGGACTTTATCCTGTAGGTCTTTATAGTAAGATAGGTTTATTGGCCTCAACAAACTAATTAATATTCCAACAGAACAGGCTTTATTGGATATCAGATTGCCAACTAAGTTATAAATGTTTTGAAAATACTCATCAGCTATTTCATTTGGAATACAAAACACTTCCTATAACATTTTTTTTTCAAATCGTATGATGTAATGTGCTATCAAGTTAATTAGGCACTGGCGCCGTAATTACATAATAATTTACAAAACTTGCACAATTTGATAATTTCTGTATCAATATAATGTCAACATTACATTTGTTGTCTTGAGATTGTATGATAATAGATAGCTCTGTGTAAATATCATTGCCTCGTTTTATTAAAGATATTATTGGCATTTATCACATAACTAGAATCATATCAGCAGTACTTGAATCCATATCATAATAGAAAAATACGATAATAATCAACATGGCCTTAGTCACGTAGATCTAATTTGGAAAATCTTATTTGGTAAGATAATCCTTACTGAAAGAGGCACTCTTTCAACAACACTACCGGTCGCTTATTTAATGACCATTAGAAACTTCCTAAGCTTATGTTGTAAAATACAGACAGTACTAGTTTATCGATATTAAAATCTAAACAAAATCCATTTAAAAGGTAAAAGTCAAGGTTAAAAAACCACGAGTGAATTACACCAAAAAGAGCGACATCATTGTTTTGTAGTTAAAGTATACCGTAAACTGATATGTATTATAATGGGAACTAGATGTGTTCCTCTTACCGCACGCAGATTTGTTCCTTTATAGTCATGAATGACAACGAAACCTCACTTTATAATTTTTTGAACAATGTCTGCAGATATTTTAAGATTTGTTCTCTCTGTAGTGTAATAAATCAAGATTGTTTAGATATTCAAATAAAAGTATTTGAATTTAGTTTATCCCATATTTCTTTGTTTGCAGTGGTTGAACTTAAAAATACCAAGTGCAAACAAGTGAATCTTTATTAAACAAAATGACATATAAATGCTAAATGTTCCAGAAAAGAAAAGAAATTGCATTTGGCGTACTCTGCAGTTGTTAGTTAAGTGATATATCACTTCCATAGGACTAATTGTGTAAACAGCAGTAACTAATTGCTAAATTCTGACGGAATTTTGTACCTTTTATCTAATTATTCAATGATGTAACGGTATATATTTTATTGGAAAAGAGCAAAATGTATTTACTCGTACAAGATTACTTTGCTCCAGTTTTCTTCATCTATGTCAAATATTCGTAAATTCGTCTAGGTTGTATTTATTTTTGATCCTGTATATCACTTTATTATCAAGAATCAGAAATCGGCAATCCTTATAATCCACTATCTAAGAATATCTTACAAAAGTTAGAAATGAAAAAAGCTTAAAAGCATTTACAAAGATTACGTGTTTCTTTTACCATCAGAAAAAACGATATTACATTGTGTATAAAACTTTTGTCGACTCTTTTGATCTCAACAGATGTTATTAGTCCTTTAACGAGAATATGGTAGGCTTAACGACATGTATACAAACACTGGCAACATTTTATAGCCATTAAAATAAGTTATTACATAAACTAAGTTTATTTGTGCATTAATCTGCTATATTTTTAGTTGTGATGAAACGGATTAAATATACATATAAACTTAATGCACCCACATAAACTAGTTTCATGTTGTTATTTGGAATTAAGTATGAAAAATATCACTGCAGCTAAATTATCCTTCTTATATCAATCAAGGGAATTTAAGGAATTGCATAATTTTGATCTCGAAGGAATTTGCATTGATTTGGTTTCCCAAATGTTCTGAATCGAGGTTCTCTTGTGAGTTTTATAAATTCGAAACGAACGTTTGACGGGCGAATGTTTATGTTATGTACATGTATCTAGTATTTATTTTATGCAACCACAAGGTGCCATTCTAGCTTTCCATTCTTTTTGCATAATCAATTATTATCATCAGTGTTTCAATTCTTTACCAACAACACAACACTATTTAAACAATTTTAATCCTAGAAATAATGATTTTGTCATTATTGGGTTTTTTTTAAAACCTTAAATTTACATTCTTTAATCACCAGTTTGAGCAACTCCTTGTTTTTTTTTGTTTGATATGGTATATTCTGATGATGATATATAGAGAATAATACATGGCAAAATCCGTATCATATGTCGTATCATCCCGAGACATCAATATCAGCCCAAGGGCCAATCTCCGGCGCAGAGTTCATATCCGTTCCATACATGCTTTGCAATACTGCACTTAATATGCAAACTCCCCGGCAGTTCCAGTTCCGATCCGCATACGGGCCCGAATACTACTCTACACTAATTGAGTAAAGGAAAAAAGTTCCGGAACGGAAACGATCACTGTACGGAGTTTGCTTAATATGACCGTAGTGTTACAAAGTATTGAACGGAACGGATATGTGAGCTCTGCGCCGGAGATTGCCCAAGGGCCTTTAGGCCCGAGGGATGATATTGGTCGAGGGTGATACGGCATGTGATACGGATTTTGCGTGCTGTTGTTTTAAAAAAAATGTTTATTTTTGTATTTTTTATAGTTGCATTTAGTGTGCCAAAAAATATGAAAACTTGATGTTCGTGACGTCACATACAATATGAAAACTTGACGTTCGTGACGTTACATACTAAACAATGACGTCATTCAAAAAATTGACCTATTTTGAGGAAATTTTTTCTTAAGCAAAAAAAAACCCAAAAAAACTGACTTCATGTAAAAAAAAAAAAAAAAAAAAAAAAGGGAATGCGATACGGGTTTTACCATGCGATACGGGTTTAGCTATGCGATACGGGGTATGCGATACAGGGTAGGTGATACAGACTGGAAAAACGAACCTTTATTAGATATACAAAATAGCTGTATTTTTTCTTCTTTAATTAACGAGAGATTTGTGAAAACTACAAAATTCAAAGTTAGTTAGAGTGTTAGGTGGATAATCGAAAACAGGAGCATTTACAGTTAAGTATATAATTACAAATTATGTGGCGAATTTGTGTTACGATTTGAAAGCTAGTACTAGTAAATGAAAAATGATTTGTGTCTTTTTATCTTTTAATTATATTAAAATAATTTTATTTGAGGTCAATCTTAGCATAATGGTAAATAGTTCATATCCTAGCACTACAATGAATAGCTCATTTCTTGCTTTCTGTAAGCAAAATGCTGACAAATTCACTTAAAAATTAAATAAAATTGTTCCGCAGTATAACAATCGATATGGGAGTAAGAATGCATTATTGATATTTTTATGACATTTTTACCTATCACGTTTTTTTTATTTTGTTCACACATTGTTGTCGTTATGATGGAATTTTACGCGACTGTTATATACATGACGTTAATATAGCCTAAATACAAGGTTTAATCTATGCATTAAATTAGGAATAGATTACCTAAGCAACGTTTAAGAATTGTTAAACCTCAATGCTGTTCAATTTCGCTTTTTTTATTTTTTTTCCCTTTTCCCTATTTGAGCGTCACAAATAAGTCTTTTGAAGACGAAACGCGCGTTTGGCCCAAGTACAAAACTTTAATCCTAGTATCTATGATACGTTCAAAAGGAGTTGTTTTCCACGCGATTTTTTTGTTAAAGATTTTGATTTTTCCATTTGTTTAAGCCCCTATCACAAAAGACCAAGACAATAAAGATTCTTATACAATTTTTTGTACAAGTCAGCTAAGAGATAGTTGTATGGTTGGCTGAAACATTCACTATTTTATAGCTTTCACGTTTATTCTACTCCTTACGTTGGTCCTGCTACGATTCCACTTTCGACAAACTAGATTGACACTGCCGATAAGATTAAATCGATGATCCCGATTGTCCAAATTTCCACGACCATACGTCTATTTACAACTTCTTCACGACTTCTATCCGACTTTACACAAGCTTAAGTCGACCATTCACGATGATGATTCCATCACGACTCAAACCCAACCACTAATTGAAACTCGTATTCAATAATTCCGACCAATCACGATCTTTACTCGATTAGCTAGACCAAATCAACTATATACGATCTCAGCCTGATCTTTGCCAGACCAGACCCACTTGATCGTATAGGGGTCATAGGGATAGTCGGGCATTGATCGAGTGTGTACAGTTTCAGTATGAAACAGCTTAAATTATTTTTTATCACCCGCTGCAGCGGAGGCGGCATTAAGAGTTCCCCTTGTCCGTCCATAAGTACGCATACGTACGTTCCAACAATTTGTTTCCGTTTTCTTATAATATTTTGACTCAACCAAATTTTATGAAACATAATATCATAAAACACAAATCAAGTGCGAAATTCCATTGTGTCACTTTTACCGTTGTTGGGTAATTACTCTACAAAATGCAAGCTGGGGCATTATCTGTGGACAAGTTCCTCGTTGATTTTGTTAGATTCAGTAGTTCACATACCGTCTAAGTAAAATTATACATTTACATCAACTACATGGAAATAAAGAAGTTGGATTGTTCTACAAGGTGGTTAGATCTCACATATACAGATAAATAGCTGTGACGGAACGTGAAGAGAGCATATAACACGAATAAAAAGGGGTAGACAACAGGTGCCGAGAAATAAAGGTAGCTGGCAAGATGACCATTAATTGTGTAGGCAATATAAATTGTTATCACAAAAATACTGAACTCTGATGAAAATTCAAAACGGAAAGTCCCTAATCAAAGTGCAAAATCAAAAGTAGGAGAGACTTGCAGGAGATGAACTAAGAGGATCCCAATGGTTATAAAAAAAAATCTGGAAGTAAAGTAGGACGTTGCTTTGTAATGGGAGTTTTACTGCTGTTTTCTTCAAAATGAGACTTGTCACTCAATTAGTACTGATGTTAGATAGCAATATGTACATAAATTATACCATCCCATTTCCTTGCTTTCTTACAAATTAAGCCTACTGTTTGTGTCATATGTATGTGCATATGACGACAAACGCAGAGTAGAGCGTATTCTTGTCTTTCTTATCATAACTTATAATCGTATCAATATCATCGTAGAATCGTTATTAAGACATAGTAGAATCGTAATAAAGACGTAGTGAAATCGGGATAGTGTCAGTGAAACAGTAGTCAGGTCGCAGCGAGAGAATTTTCATTGGCTTCTTCATTTGAACAAGGTTTACAACGCAATGCTTTCACGCCCATCTTAATTTTACATACACACATGAATTAAACAAGATAATGATGACATACGTATATCTGTAAAACAGGTAAAATATCAAACTCTGAATACATAGAAAAGTTATGATTATTAAATTAAAAAGAGGCCATAAAATAATTGCCATTAACACCAAGTTGTAAACAACAAAAGCATTAATCTATAATTACTAAAAGGCTGGCGAGATTCCTGAAGTGAGACAAGCACATAAAGTATTATAAAAAAAGCAAAATAAAAAAAATGAATAATCCAATAAACAGTTTGAATAAGCCATCAAAATCTTTCAATAAATACTACTTAAAAATACTTTATTTCTAAATTTCAATTATTGCTATTTATCATATATTTAGTACAAAATACAGCTTTTTTGTATATCTAATAAAGGTTCCTTTTTCCAGTCTGTATCACCTACCCTGTATCGCATACCACGTATCGCATAGCTAAAACCGTATCGCATACCCCGTATCGCATGGTAAAACCCGTATCGCATACCTTTTTTTTTTTCTTTTTTTTTTTAAATGAAGTCAGTTTTTTGGGGTTTTTTTTGCTTAAATTTTTTTTCCTCAAAATAGGTCAATTTTTTGAATGACGTCATAGTTTGGTATGTAACGTCACGAACGTCAAGTTTTCATATTGTATGAGACGTCACGAACAACAAGTTTTCATATTTTTTGCCACACTAAACGCAACTATAAAAAATACAAAAATAAACATTTTTTTTTAAAACAACAGCACGCAAATTGTAAGGTAATCCAGGTGCTTCGTATAAATAATTCAGCAGTTATTTTATAGCTTTGAAACAAGACAAAAGCAGAACTGAAGGTAACTTAGTGCTATGGATCAGAAAACAGTTCAAGTAATATAATACCCTTCTGTTGAAATATATGATAAAGTGTATAATACATGGCAAAATCCGTATCACATGCCGTATCACTCTCGACCAATATCATCCCTCAGGCCTACAGGCCCTTGGGCTGATATTGATGTCTCGGGATGATACGACATATGATACGGATTTTGCCATGTATTATTCTCTATATAATAATTCATTGATGTTTTAAAAAAACCTATTAAGGTTAGCACTCACTCTGTTGAAATGTCTCTTTCTTTTTTAAGTTTTTAAACGTTATCAAGGAATCAATTCGATGAACAGATGTCAGAAATTGTTTATAAATTGGATTGCAGTTATACGTTATATACCAGGACAAAAGTGGTATGTTTACATGCAAAATAACTATTCTCAATATGAATTATCTGAAGTTATCCCTCGTAAATGCATGTTAGAGAAGAAGATAATTATGACATATATGGAACTGTGTTTGCTCTCAATATTTCAAAATTGGCGTCTTTTAACAAAAGAGTGCATGGAAGACAAACAGTTTCTAAAAAACAATTACATAGATGGTTTAAACCACTAAACGTTTTAAAAACAACAACCAATTGAACAAAGTATCTTTTAAATACTTAAATATTAGTATTAACTGTAAATTAATTGTTAAACCACTTTAAATTTATAACTTATTTCTAGCAATTAAACTCAAATATCAGTTATATGTTCAAGTGGAGTTTGTTTTTCTTAATGGAAGTTTAAATAGTACGGTTGTTGTATGTCTACATTAAATGGAGCAGATGGTCTTATTCGTCAATGCAAATTAAAATTACTGAAAATCTCATTTTTATACATGAAACAGTAAGATTAACATTGAAATTAATAAATAAGAGCACTTTTAAATGCACTTTTTATAAGTACATAAAATTTTACAGAAACGGTATTAAATAAAGGTTATAGTACTATACCGTTGTTCGAAAGTCATTAATTGATTGAGAGAAAACAAATCCGGATTACAAACTTAAACTCAGGGAAACACATCAAATACAAGAGGGAAACACCAGAAACACTAAAGTGCAACAAAAAACCAAAAGACAATGCAACACACACAGTATCGAACTATAAGATAAAAATTGCTTTTTTCTTACCTTGGTACAGAACATTTTAAGAATGGTTTTGTGGCTAGCCGAACCTCGAGCGCTTTTAAATAAAATGTACTATAAAATCTGGTATCGTTCCTTTGTACGACGGTACATTTAAAAATCTTTTTTAAAACTTAGCTTTCGAAATTTTTTTAAAAGCAGAAAAAGATAAACTAAATTTCACGAAAAGATGCTATTGGAATGTTGAAGAAATTACACAAAACATATTTTTCGCAATATAAGATAGACTGCAATCGTGAAGAAAGATTTAAATGTATTGTTGAAGGGTGAACATATAAATATAATGGTATGAGCTCTATTTAAAAATGAATTATTCGATGGAGAAAGTCTGTTGTAAAGTTGTCACATGTAAACGCACATCTGACGTATAAAAACTAGTAAAGACGTGAACTAGTAAAACAAAATTATAATTTGATGTGACGGCCTGGTAATTACATTATATTCCTTTACACCACAAAATCATAGCTGATCTTGCCATTATGCATCACAAACTATGTTAAAACCCTATAAAAGCCGACGAGAAAAGGCATTTGTCGACCAGTAAAAGAAATACTTTTATGCAGCCGATTTTGTGGTGTGGGGTACAAGGCATAGTGCACGATGACACATATGATGTGCATAAGTTATGCCAAAAGTAATTATGAATGTTAAGTGTACGTAATAAAACTTGTGCATAAGTACAAATGTTCAAATGACCATGATTTATCACACGCTTTAATCGCATGTCAGTTGGTGAAAACGACATGGCGACCGTTATCTTTACTTTTTTTATCAGGTCGCCGTTTTATCAACATTCAGACGTTATATATTTCGAAGACTTTGTATCGCGTCTTTATATCAAATCCATTGGATGTGACTACTAGTAATTGATATTTTAACAGTGGTGGCAAATTCACAAATTGATTTCGAAACATCTTACAGTAACTGCGAGAACCTCTTTCGTGTCAATCCTATCGGTCAAAACTTCTCAACTGATTTTTAAACTTTACTAGTGGACGCCAACACAAATGGGTTGGCCGCTTTGGATCTTTAATGTAACAGATGACCAATAGTATGTTCCAATAGAAGTAAATAGATTCGTCCTCATTTCTTTTATTATTACATAACTCAATGAAATTTACCACCGGATTCGAACTTGTACGAGAAGACAACATGTGCCACACTGGTTGTAGGCACTGCATACCTTTCAGAAGTTTCTGTTTCATATCTTTTTTTTTTTGGTGTGGTTCGTGTTGCACAATCTTTAGTTTTCTACGTGTTGTTTTATATTATTGGGTTTTTCGTCGTTTTGGAGTATGTTTGTTTTGCATTGATGTTGTCTGTCGATTTAGGAGTTTTAAATATTCCTTTAATATCTTTGGCAACTGTTTTTTTTAAAGCAGTGTTCCCTATTAGGCGAAGAACAGGGCTTTACTAAACCTAATATAAACCTCCTTTATGTGACCTAAAGTTTTAAATAGCCTCGGTTTTACATCTTTGGTAGATAGCTGTCTCATTCTAATCTTCTCATGTTTATATAGATTTTGCCTCCATTAGATATTGAGCAAACAGGTGAAATTTGTGTGTTCTTACATGAGTAATTTTATGGAGGCAATGATTAAATCAACACATTTTTGTCTTACAGTCTGCAATTAAACGACAAGCCGGAAAAGGTCAGTGAAGTTCATTATCTCTTGTCTTGGACAGAGCATTGAATCAACAATGTTATAGCCGAATGTGGTTTCGATTTCCTTGTTCTAAATCGAACTACCCGGTACATGTATTACAAGGTTTTATTTTCAGTAAATTCTTTGTTAAATATGACCAAATCATTCAATATGTTTTTATTAAATGAAAACAAACTACAAGTTCATTTATTATAGGTTGTCGTCGCCAACAGCTCTCACTCAATCTGCGAAGATAAAATCTTAGATAAATGGCAATTGCTTGACAAATTTACTTATATAAAGATCTCTGTTTATTACACCCACTTTTCAGGCAGCAGATAGTTGATTTCTATCGATTTTGACAGTTTATTTACATTTTAGACACGTTCAAATAAGGTTTTTGTCTAGGTGACGGGTTAATTAATTTTCTTTATAGATTTACTCGGCTGTTTGTCAAAGATACCAACCCAAATCCAATTTATGATCAACTATCTCTTGATCTGACTATATTTGATGCTTCAATCATTGAGCCAAACAAGTATTGAAAGGTTACACAAAATATCCATACATCCATTGACATCTCCATTATACCTTCATTAATTTAACTGGACAGTAGAAAGTTCATGGCTTTTTTTTTAACAAATTTCATACTTGTAGGTCTTCATAAACAGCCATATATGACAACATCATCACTTAAATACGAATGTCAGCAAAGCCTCTCAAATCTTCCTAATAATAGTTATCAAAAGTACCAGGATTATATTTAGTACGCCAGACGCGCGGTTCGTCTACACAAGAATCATCCGTGACGCTCATATCAAAATAGTTTCTAAAACAATATCGCTTCTGCATTCTTGATAGTCGCAAAAAAAAATCTCACCGTAGTTTAATATGGTTCATATGCTTCACTTTAAATTTCAAAATTTACAGTATGAAAAAAAAACCAAATAAAGAAAGTTTTATTTCATATTTTCCAACGTTTTCAATGTAAAATAATCAGCATTGAAAAAAGAGGCAATAAGAGTGTGTTCGTGTCTCTCTGTTTACCTAAAGAGATTACGTTAATGTGGTGAAACTAAAACGTCTGATAACGATAGGGTTATTTATTCCACTCTGAACGTGGGGATTATCTTGTGCGACGTTTTTCTTGATAGAGGGTTACTGCTCACAAGGAAGCTATTAAACCAAGAGTTCCAAATGGTGAAGTTGAAATCATCCCTTCGTAAATTTTACGGACGCCATCACGAGTTGGTTGACCGTTATGGAATAACTGTTTCACAAATGATATCGGATATGTTCCTTACGTCGTAACTACAATCCCCTTCCCTTTCATGAATTTGACCTACCGAATTAGACTATCACTCCTAGTTTATGGTGGGGTTCGTGTTGTTTATTCTTTAGTTTTCTATGTTGTGTCATGTGTACTATTGTTTTTCTGTTTGTCTTTTTCATTTTTAGCCATGGCGTTGTCAGTTTGTTTTGGATTTGCGAGTTTGACTGTCCCTTTGGTGTCTTTCGTCCCTCTTTTATGTTTTATTACTTTTTGATCGCTTTAATTTTTTTAAAACAGCATAGTGCCTATAGTAATTTTGTTTTTAAAAATTATTTCAGATCTAAAATCAAACAGAAATAAATGAATAATTTACTTCTAATCGTTTCTCACTATCATTTTGTATGTTCTAGAATAATAAAATAACATACGGATCAGAAAACAATTATGTAATCTAATATCTTATGTTCAGAAGTAAAGAAAGTATAGGCAGTGGAATAAAACATTCATTTCCCTTGGCTCATGTAGATATTTAGGTTTGTTCACCTTCGAAAAGGAGTAAGGTATAAGTATATGTATTATATTTAAAATAACAAAGGAGTAGGTTCAGTAAGACCCCTTTTTGGCCCCAAAATATAGCAGATTTACGAAATTGTGAAACTATAATTGTTAAGCTATTTGTTGTAAAGTAGAATGACTTTGCCACATAAATATGGGCTGTTTTGATAATACAATGCACATTTACTCGGTACTAGCATCATTAAATCATGCTAAATTACTGAAATCTTCACGATTTTAGCTTTTTAGTAAAATTTTAGACTGTTTTCGTCTTAAATGAAAGTGGCCGCATTCGTGTTCATTCATAATATTGAAATGTAATTTGTATTTGATGATAATACATAATATATATAAAGGTTGAGGATGAACACGGATGCGCCCACTTTC
The DNA here is from genome assembly GCF_036588685.1 of Mytilus trossulus. NCBI lineage: Eukaryota > Metazoa > Mollusca > Bivalvia > Mytilida > Mytilidae > Mytilus > Mytilus trossulus. The sequence continues at coordinate 60,051,255 of NC_086382.1, forward strand.
GTTTTTGACAACAACCATCTGAAAAATGACGATTTCGGCATATTTGATAGATTTTTCACGTTTTAGCTTGAATAGGGGCGTTTTTAATGACTTAATCAGTTAAAATCTGTCACATAAACTATTGGAATCAATTGAAATACACACTTAAGTGTTTAAAAAGAGTCTAAAATATTTCGTTAGATGAACTTGAAAATTGAGGCCAAAATCGGCCCTTACCGGACCTACTCCTTTAAAATACCTTTGAAAATACCGGTCGTAAATATACGAATAAATTAGTTTCCAAAATCAAAGTCAACATACAGAAAGACAGTTCCGTTTTGTGTTTGCAATCTAAGTATATCAGTATTAAAATATTCTTCGAAAAAGATAAATTACGAAAGGATTCTAACACAGTTATAGTGCTGGACAGACAATCTCTAAAGCAAACAGGTTTAAATGCTACTTGTCAGAGACGTTTGAAGTCTTCTCTAGCAGATTTTCATGTCTTGTACTTTGAAGTGATCAATCGTTTTAATTGCCGCGTTTAACTTACAAAGTACAGTACAGGCAACCTCATACAAATAACATTTGCTTTGATTTTCCCTGTCCGGATGTCGCTATAATAGTAATTTACTACAAAGTGCGTTGTTTTATGAAGCAGTGTAAAAGACTTTAATTTACATTATTTGAACATCATTTTAATTCAAATTTTAACTTCGAGCAGTAAATATCGGCATAATGGGAAAAGGGTGAATATTTTAGCAATTTCACAGTTTTTCAAACCCTCATTCAAAGATACAATGTAAATCATTAAGATGTCATATGCTTAAGTCGACGAGCTACCTCCTGTTTTGTTACGTAAAATAATAAAGAAATGGATTCTTTAGAGAAACATAACTGGTATTAATGTTTTGAAAAAGATGACATGTGGGGTTGAAAGCAAGTAATAGAAGAGCAGATTTTGTGTAAAGATGTTTAGATTACTGTTTATACTGTGTTTCCATAAAACAAATCTAAGCATTGTGATATTATTTTTTAATGTGTAAATATTTTGACTAAAAATAGTTTCTGTAGTTTCACACCCAATCATGTGGAAAATTAAGACAACATACAGTACTGTGTTCACTCCTTACGTCTGGTCGGGACGGTAATATTAATGTGAAATGTAGTGTTTTAACACATAAGAAAATATTTCCCTCCAATTTCTTCTCTGAATCTAACATTATCAAGATGTCTCATTTCCTTATTGAAAACATATGTGTTACGTTCGGAGGACGTGTTTTTCAACAGACTATCGGCATTCCAATGGGAACCAATTGTGCCCCTCTTCTTGCGACTCGTTTCTGTATTACTATGAGGCTGACTCAATACGGGAACTTCTAAGAAAAGAAAAATAAGAAGTAAGCAATATCCTTTAACTTTACTTTCCGCTTTAAAGATGATGTTCTCTCACTAAATAATTCAAAATTTGGTGACTATGTTGAACGCATCTATCCAATCGAACTAGAGATAATGGATACAACAGATACAATTAAGTCGGTCGCATATCTTGACTTACATCTGACAATTAGGGTCGGCTGAAAACAAAACTTTACGACAAAAGAGATGTTTTCCGCTTTCTAATTGTGAACTTCCCATCTCTAACTCGCAACATTCCATCAGCACATGCATACGGGTTGCACATCTCCCAATATACGATATTCCCGTGCTTGTTTTTCCTATCATGATTTTCCTGATAGAGGGTTCTTGCTCACAAGGAAGCTATTAAACCAAGAGCTCCAAATGGTGAAGTTGAAATATTATTTTACGGATGCCATCACGAGTTGGATGACCGTTATGTAATAGCAGTTTCACAGATGATATCGGATATGTTCCTTACGTCGTAGCTACAATCCCCTCTCTTATCATGAAGGTGACCTACTGAATTAGACTATTTGCCGGATTTGTTATAACATGAACTTCACGGCGGTGCCGTATGTGAAGCAGGATCTGCTTACCGTTCCGGAGCACCTGAGATCACCCCTAGTTTTTGATGGGGTTCGTGTTGCTTATTCTTTAGTGTTTTATGTTGTGTCATGTGTGCCATTTGATTGTCGGTTTGTCTTTTCATTATAAGCCATGGCGTTGTCAGTTTATTTTCGATTTATAAGTTTGACTGTCCCTCTTTTATAGTTATAACTACTGTGCTACTTCAAAAGTTTCAAGAACATAGAACTGACAATGAATTGAGATAACTGATGAACTGATAGAAGCACTACCTTTTTGTACCATACTAGACGTGCATCAGATATTAGAGAGGATACAGAAGTCATTAATCATGCAGGGATTACTAAATTGATTTAGATCCAGCTGAGACATCGTTATTTCATTCGAAATTGACTTTATTATGTTTTATTGTTTCATTTTATAGATAATTATCGTTGTGGTTTTTCATTTGTTGTAATGTTCATGTATCCATCAATAAGTCGTATTTTTGTGAGTTCAGAAGACGAATATGCAAATGCGCTGCATAGGTGATATGAACTCTTTTACGTTGATTTTTACATAATTTTCAATGTTAACATAATCTATATTTGAAGAGAAAAAAAAATAGAAAATCCGTAGGCAAAAATCATAATTTATGGCATACCACTGTAAATGTTTTAATATGAAAGTTTATTGCTGACTTTTTAAATATGCTGAACGGTTATTCTTGATAGAGCATGCTACAATGCATGTAACGCCCTAAAGATCTTGGCAAGCAATGGAAGTTTTCTTTTATTTTAACTGTTTTAAAATCTGGTATTTAAGGTAGATCATAAGTAAATGTTTTTTTCTTATAATTTGACAAAATGAAGATTTTCCTATGCTTTTTTTAAAAATATAATAAAAAGTATAAGTCACCGTGCTATTTTTCAAGCTATGAGTCGTTGAAAATTGCTTAAATTTGGTTAGTTTGTTCATGAAAAAACACATCACAGTGCATAAAAAAAATTCTATGAGATGAAATTTTGAAATAAATTGGGAGAAGATAGGTTTTATAATGTTTTTTAAGAAAATAAAAAGAAAACATGGTGTCACCGAACTTGTTATCTTGCCACAAGTAAACATAAAATATTTCCCTATGTGCCCAGTATAAATTTTGTGCTAAAAGAGTTATCTCCCCTTAAATGGCTCATTTGAAAAAAATGATTTTAAAAACCAAAAAGGTTAATATTTGTCAAAATATTTTGTATAATACAACAAATTAGCAAGTTTTCTTCATATAAAAAACAGTCTAACCATTTAATTGCAAATATGTTTCCAAATTTGCTGATTTGGGCAAATAACTAGACCGATTTTGTACTGTGATTGTACAATCCAAGATGGCGGTATACCATGAATCTACCTTAACAGCTGACGATTATCCGGTTTCAGCGGTATTTCATTTTTTGAAAATGAATTTTACAAGTATATAGATAACGACACTTTGCAAGATTGCCTTTTCGACAACAACCTATCGAGTTAAAGTGAAGTGGTTGTAAGCAATTTTAGGCAACGTTAAGGCCTTCAACGATGAGAAAACCCCAAAAAAGTCGGTTTTAAATTGCTCCAACATGATAAATATTACACAACTATATCGAGAAAACCAACGGCATAATTTATAACAAAACAATTTATGATCAACAACTATGAGAGATATGAACAAACGTCAACTACTGAACAACAGACTTCTCACTTAGGACAGGTACTTATATGATGAGGAACGGTAAAACAGATGAAACGCGTCAACAATCATCCTCACCTGTGACATAATTATACAAGGATAACTTCATATTTGATATACGATTTGGCAATTGTCCACCAGACTTGAATTGTACATATCGTTTTATAGAACTGCAATGTTCGTCCAAACATGAATGAAATATTTTGCACTTGACGTTTGGCGAAAAAACAATGAATCTATACAAAAAAGGGTAGAATTCTACAACAAGCCTAGCATGTTGATTATTCCAATATAGAACCTTGCTATATTTTTTTCTGAATAGAAAAAACATGCTTTTTGTCAAATGCATTGGATAATGATTTATCAACAAAAGCATGCAATTTTGTTTCTCGTTGCAACAGGCCTGAGATTGAAAACGTTAACTGAACATGCATTGTTTAAACTATCATCAATTGTGCCATCGTGTTAAAACTACAACCAAATTGACACTTTTATTTAAACAAGATGTTATTTTGACATTTAGTTAAGCAAACATTGACTATTGGCGTAAGTACAAAATTAAGTCCTGGTATCTATGATGAGGTTTTTCCCCAACATTTGACATATAAAAAATGTAGAAATTGATCTCACTAGCAAAAGTTTTGTATTACACAGACCTTAATTTCCATTTGAATGTCAGTTTGTATATATACCACATCATATACCAGAAAAGTTCACAAATTTTACATTTTTCAGTACATATGAAATTGATATTTAACATAAGATTTCCTCCTATTTTGTCAACCAATCAAATGTTTACATAAAAAGCTAGGATTGTTTAAAAGTACGTTAATTAGGTCAATGTTTCTTCCTAATAAGTTTCATTTTGACATAAAGCCAGATTATGTCTATAATCGACCAGAGAGCGCTATGTGTCAGTTTTGATCTTAAAAAGTACAATTTAATGATTACTGTTCAATATGATGTAGTGATTTCTAGAAAAGTAATTAGAAAGAGAAATTATGAATAATCTATCAAAGAATGAAGAAAATACAAGCTTTCTTCTGATTTACAAATAAAATTCTAAACCATCACTTAGCATATGCATAATCTTGGCGTCACATAATTTTTTCGTATTTTCAATTTATTTCCCTCCCTTAATGCGGTATAGTGATGTGTAAGTGAATGTTTAAAGTAAAAAGGTTAACCCCAGTATTTACTTGTACCTTGTACACAACAAAACTATTTTTACGAACTCTATACTAATGTCGGTGATAATAGATTTATTAATAAATCGTGTTTCATGGACTTCCTTTTTTCGGCGTTTTGCATTTGCGCCGATTTTTTTTTCATTTGCGCCGATTTCTTTACAGGTAAATTACAGGTGAAATGATATAAGAAGATGTGGTATGAGTGCCAATGAGACAACTCTCCATCCCAGTAATGTTATTTTTATTTATCATTAAAGACCTCTTCCGTTAGCCAGTTGTACATATGTTATGAATTGTCAATCATACAGAAAACAGCATATATTACATACATTACATAACCTTGATATTCATATAAACCCAACACAAAGGCTATTTTAATACTCAGCTATCCAAAAAAGAAATTTATTGCACACTAGCTCTCATATTTGAAAAATCCACAGGGGCCAAAATGCGAAACTACACACCTAACTGTAGAGTGCTACCTAAGAATGTATGACATTTGACATCAGAAGGAGCGGAGCGTCAGACAATGTCAAATGTGAAACAGTCATCGATTTCATTTAGGGAAAGAAATGGTAACCCGAAACATTGAGATAGCCATTTACCAATTGCAATGTCACTTGATTTGTCTGTATACTTTGTGCTCAGCAAATGTAAAAGTATGAACTTACCTGTAACTTACCTGTAAAGCCAATTAGTAAAAAATATAAAATCGGCGCAAATGAAAAAATGAAATCGGCGCAAATAGAGAATGAAAATTTTCAAAATTGGCGCAAATGTCATACGCCCCCTTTTTTAATTTACCTTGGAGTTTGGTGTTTTTGTTATACGTTTTTAATTGCTATAATAATGATTAATGGCTAGATGTGTTTTTAACGTTATGACATTTTAACTACACAGTAAACCTATGCATGCGTCTAAACTATCTTTTTCATATTTTAATGACGATGCTTACATGTTTTTTAATGGGCTGTGTTTTTATTTGAAGTGGCTTTTACGTAATTTTCAACAATTTGAAGAAATCCCTTTACACTTCCAGAATCAACGTGCATTTATCAGTGCAGTATTTTAACTGCTTTTGCCTGGAAACATAAATTTGTTTAACTTATTGTCGTTATTAGGGTTTCTTTTTTATTTATACATTTTCTTCCATTATTTTACATTCCCTGTACAAAATGCAAGATATGAATTTTCAAGAAAAACGCATACTAATGTTGTCGTTGTCATTTTAGCAGTATATTTAACATAACCATAAAGCGCGTAGATTTGGCTAGCCACAAAACCAGGTTTAACCCACCATTTATCTTAAAATCTCTCGTACCATGTCAGGAATATGGCATTTGTAATTCAATAGTTCGTTTGTTGCATTATTGTTTGTTTTTTGTTGCACTTCAGTGGTCTGTTATTTCGTTGTTTTCCTCTTATATTTTATTTGTTTCCCTCGAATTAAGTTTGTAACCCGGGTTTGTTTTCTCTAAATCGATTTATGAGTTTTGAACAGCGGTATACTACTGCTGCCTTTTTTGTAGCGCCTTAAATACACAACATATATAACAGCACATGGATATTCAATGGCAATCATACCACACCTTCTTTTTTTTATAATTATGTTATAATTTAGTTTTACACGATTTATTATAAAAAACAACTATTTTTCGTTTCTTTCAGCATGGCCATCAGAATTGTACAGCATCTGGGAAGCCTATCCATGGAGGTTCGGAAAAGAATTTTGTGTCTTGAAATCATACATCCAGGAAATTACTGCATATGCTTCCGTTCTCACTATCACTGCTTTCACAATGGAGAGATATGCTGCAATCTGTCATCCAATGAGATTTCAGAGTTTTTCAAACTTGTCGAGGTCAATCAAGGTCATCATTACTGTTTGGATTGTTGCTTTCTGTTGCGCATTGCCATATGCTCTTTATGGAAAAGTTTTCTATGCGGTGATTGATCCCAACACTGGCCAACTTTTGGAAAATTCGTTGGTCTGTAACATTCCGTATGAATTACATGATAAAATGAGATATATGTTTCAAGTGTCGGCGTTTGTTTTCTTTTTGTTGCCGATGACAATCATTCTTGTGATGTACCTCTTGATTGGAATCACTCTTTGTCGCTCAGACATGGTTCTAGATAATAAAAGTATAGCAAAGTCATCAACAGCTGCAGACCCGGTAAAATCTAGAAAATCAGTTTTGAAAATGTTAGGTATGTTTAATATCGCTCTTTAATCAATTGCGTTTGTAAAACGCGTTATATTACGTTTCTTCTTATGTTTGAAAAGGCATGTAGGAATAATAGTTTGAAGACATCAATTGATTGATGACGTGAACAACCAACGTAATATTTTAGTTATGTAAGGACTTCAATAGTAGGTGTTATAGAACAAAGTTAAAGTCATAAGAAACGAGTGACCGGTGAAAAATAATGTTCTTCAAATTCTTGAACCAATGCATACAAACATCATAAACTTAGTCTTCTGTGCACGTAATTTATCATATTTTCGTGTAAATTTCGTATGATCGTCAATTTTTTTTTCAATCGGTCAGTGTTGTTGTGAAAATATGGCAGGTAATTAAAGTTCGTGTTTTGAAGCCGAGGTTTAACGATGTTCACCTGTTTGTCAACAATCGACAAAAAGTAAACAAAAAAGCATGGAACGAGAGCACGTGTTTCACATATAAATTCAGATAATAGTTTATTTTAAGGACATTCATGCGTATTGTGACCACCGGATTTTTACGAGATGGGTCACACTGAGGTCACTTTGCATACGGAGAATATGTCGGGGGAATTGCTTGCTGGAAGGAAGCAATTAAAATAAAGTACACTTCTTCTAAATATGAATAAATTAAAGAATTTTCTTCAGAAAAAAGTATATGTACATAAGTTTTATAATGAACTATCCATTGAGTTATTAAAAACATATGCATTATTTTTTTTTTATTTGAGGTTTCTTATGACTTTAAGTCATGTCTCCCATCACTAAAACTTACATGCTTTGAACTGTATTAAACGAATAAAAGGGGGAGCAAACAGGTACACGTGATTGTGTGAAAAAAAATATTAGAGTGGCGAAGGATACCAAAGGAATATTTAAACTCATAAAAAGTCAAACTGTCAATGGCATGATAATAATAAGAAAAACGACCAACAACAGAACACAAAAAAAAAACGCTGGGTGTTTTCAGAAGGCTAATGCAGATATTGATTCACATGTGTTTTGAAAGCCGTTATAGCAAATAGAGGAAAACAAATTTGGGTTACAAACTGAAACCGGCATAAAGCACATCAATGATAAGAGGGAAACAATGCAAAAATATTGAGAGAAGTGCAATTCGCAACATTTAACAGTTTTGAGGAGAGAAAAAAGATTGAAAAGCTGATCATGATCACATTCATTATTGATTTTGGACTTCAAACGTTTTGGCTGTGACTGGTGTAGTTATTTATTAACATAGTATCCCCGATTCCTTTTTTTATATATTCCATACGGAATTCACATCAGCAAATTATAAAATCCAAGTATTATATAATTAATCATTTATTATATATAAAACACTTAGCCAACGGCGTAGAGATATCCATTTATTTCAATCCAGCTCTAGTTGTACAGGAAAAAAATGATAACATTTGAATACAGATCTTTTTATAGCAGAATGATTTTTCGATTATACAATTTCTGTCGATTACGTACCAATAAAATGTCGATCCTTGCATTAAAATCTCTTGGACGTCAAAGTTGATATAACACTTGTCATTCTAAATAACAATTTATACAACAATTAATACCTCTGATTTTCTTTTTGATTTATTAAAACAATTTAGATGTGGGATTTGCTTTATTTGGTGCCTTTACGGAATATTTATGGCGACAAAATCTTACAGGATTTTTGTCTTGTCTAAACATTTATTTATATACCATTTATAATATTATATATATTAAATCAATGGATAATGAGAAATAGACGCTTATCAATAATTTTTTTCTCATTTAGTTGCAGTGGTAATAGCGTTTTTCTTGTGCTGGGCACCATTTCACTCACAAAGATTAATGACGTTGTACGTAGAGCTGTGGACACCTGAATTACACAACACACAAACAACATTATTCTACATTTCAGGTATACATAAAATGTCTAACTACTGGAATTCATAAACGACAAATGTTATATGCAACTTTTCAGGAGAAAACTCCAAGGAATTGTAATAGAATGTAGCATTATTGTCCAAAGCTCTTATTATTTGTTCCAGCATGTCTGCGTTTCACTTTGAACTTATAAACATTTTCATTTCAAGCAGTTATTAGAATTTGAAACGTTTAATGATTTTATCCTATACAAACTTGGTCTCGTGTTAGTATATTTTTAAGCTAAAGCTGTTTCAAGTCAAACAAATTTAGAAACATACAAGGAACATTGTCACATTAGTCAGTAATAAACTGGGACAAGGTTAGATTAACGATTCTGGAGAAAATCTAATAAAGGTTGGTTATGTTACGTAAAATACCACTCCAGTATGCCAATCTAGTACAAAAGATGGTGGTTATTCATACAACTTGCAGACAAATAATCGCATTGATTACGGTTGACAGATTATTTGGTGATCGTTAAACATGTATCAATCAAATTCAGTTTGATTGGAAGTCAGATGTTCGCCAAGTTCTTTAATATAAGTAATCGATACTGTATTTTTCTAATATCGTGGGATAATTCAGTATAATAGTATATTTTTTTTTATCTTGTAATACAAGAACTTTCGCGGGATTTCATTATTTAAAATTTTGAGGCAAATTTCCTAACATACTTGGCATGCTAGATGTATATGTTACAGTGAATTTGTATAATCAGTGATTATGTAGAATCCCTGAAATTTTTAGGGATTATGTAGAATCACTGGCTAGTTTAGGGATTATATATAATCACTAAAATTTTCAGGGTTTATGTATAATCACTAGAAAAAACGTCAGGGATTCTACATAATAACTGAAATGAAGAAATAGTTTTATTTATAAAGAAAATGAAAAAAATTGCAATTATTTATCCTATAAACTCACATAAAAACATCATTATAAAGTAACATAAAATTGTAAAATGATAAGCATAATATATCAAAATGATAACCATTTTTTTTTTAATGATAGGCACACTACATGAAAATGTGAAACAATATATCAAAATATATGCTTCACATCTGTTTTTACCACAATATCCATATTTTAGACAACAATTTCCTGCACATATCGAATCAGATTTTAATTAACGACACGCCTTAGTGAATTAAAGTGTTCAGTAAAACATCTGAAGGTACACCCCAACAAAAGATGGAAATTTGTAACCTTAAACCGGTTCGGACAAGAAAGATACCATGTTTTGTAGTCTTTTTTAAAACAATTGTCATTATGTTTTTCGGGTTTCCTTTTCCTTTTTTACCATGTGGAATTGATAAGAGAATATTACTCCAAATGCAAGCTTCCTCTAAAATTTGTTTCTATGTGTCAATCCTAAGTTCTGCCTGTTTTTCCTACATTTAGATGCCTAAGTTCTCACAGTTTGTATGTCAAACAAACAAACAAAAAACACACAAAACAGATGTTCCGTAATCTTCTTCACCATTTGCTTTACATGTATCACAAATAACATGTTTTGTGAATTTAAAAATATGGCCGTTAGTTTTCTCGTTTTAATTGTTTTTCATTTTCATTTCGGGGCCTTTTATAGCTGACTATGCGGTAAGGGTTTTTCTCATTGTTGAAGGCCGTACGGTGACCTCATGATAGATGTTAATTTCTGTGTCATTTTGGTCTCTTGTTGACAGTTGTCTCATTGGCCATAACACCACATCTTCTTTATACCTGAATATTCATTTGATGCTGGTTTTTAATAAACAAACAATACATGTAAAGCTATTGCTATAAAGGGAATGTTGATATTATTAATTTTGAAGTCTTCAACTTTATCTCGAAACCCTGTGTTGGTTATATCTTTTAGATCATCCTCTGTGTTTAAAAGTTTAAAAGCAAAATTATATCATCTGGCAAGGAATTAATGAAAGCAAAAAATATCATTGTCTATATTATTTTTTTTTTATCAAACAAAGGGTCATTAAATTATTCATAATCCCTGAAATCATATTAAGGAATTTGTAGAATAATTATCAAAATCTTCAGTGATTATGTAAAATCACTGGTCATTTTCAGGGATTAAATATAATTACTAATGATTTTAGTGATTCTACATATTTCCTGAAAATGTTGTATACCGTTGAAAACGTTTTTGTAAAACTGTTTATTCTTTTTGTAAATAACCGATGTTATTTTGGTTGCTCTTTAATCACTTTTCCCGTGTTCAAGTAAATTACAAAATAACAAGGACATCGAGATCTGTGTGGTACATTAAAAGAAAAATCATTTCATACATGTTTGTTTCAACAACGCCCATACAGTCAGGTTCAGCTCAATTACTGAAGATGTTAACAGTATCTATAATACTAACTGGAAAATCAGAGTGGCAAAAGATATTCAAACTGACTAGTCGAAAACAAACTGGGGTTATATTTTGTCTGAGGTACAGTCAAGATAACAATGATCATTAACGTTTAATAAATGCATGTACATCGTTAGCGCAGATATGCACCATTTGTAGTATATGCCATTCAATTAAAGTTAAATCGTGCAAACTACCAGGTTACCATTGCATTCGAGTATCTCTGAATTATTAGACCTACATACAACAATCTGTATCTCATAACAGTGTATTTGTTATCGGTAATATTGTAAATACGCATTGAATGTGAAGTTTCTAAACCACATCTGGATGAAGAAAGAAAAATCTTAAGAACAATTATGATACCTACCTATCTCCATGAAGTATTAGATCGATTTATCGCGAAAGACTCTAGTTTTCGAATAGAAACACAAATAGACCTTTTAAAATAATGAATATTTGCAATAGGGCGGGAAAATAAAATATGTATTGTATAGACACGTAAAAGATTAGAAAATGCATAATATTAAAGGAATAACATTATATAAGAACGCCTCTGCATTGAAGTCTATATTCACAATTCTGAATGAATTCTTAGTCTTGTAGATTTAATTCAACATTAAACGATTTTCATAATGATAATGAGGATTCAAATAAGAATCGTTATTCGATGCGTCGTGTTAAAAAATCATTGATTATTTATCTACAAAATTAATGAAAAATGTATTGGCATTTGCAAAAAAAATCGCAAAATATTTTACAATTAGTACACGATTTGATAATTCTACATATTGCTTTTTAGGAGTTTTGTACTTTGTGAGTGCAACTGTAAACCCTATATTGTACAACCTGATGTCAAAGAGATTTAGACAAGCATTTAAAAGAACATTATGTAAATGTTGTAAGAAAGATAGCAGTTCGGATGTGAATCTCTTTGGAAATGGTACACATAAAGATTCCTCATCACATTACGCCTACGGTAGAATATCACGTCACGGAATAATTCATCAATCCACCACTATTAAGGATACCTCCCTGGCTGACATGACTGTATAAGAATTAAGTAATAGAAAGAGACGTTTTAGTTAAAATTCGTTTCGGAGACACGTGCTCAGTAGCTTAGATGTAAACAAAACGCAATAGAGCTATTACGTTAATTCTATTGTTTTGAATACCGATTGTTTTCGCTGCACTAATTCTTTACAGAAGTCGTATTTTCCAAATGACCGGTGTATGATTGTACAGTGTTGGAGACTAGACATTGTTATTGTGTTCATTGATATAAACAATAGAAACTTTGCGACAATTAGAATGATGCTAAGCAGCCCAAATCAACGAGAATATCCTCATTATACAACAGTTTTTACATAAATGTTCATTTATGAAATTAAAAAAGTAATCGTTAGTTAGAACTTCAACTTTACGAAATTGTATTTTTTAAAGTTTTGCTATGTATTTATTTCAACAACTCTCATCGGTTTACCAACATTGCATCAGGTAACGTGGATCCCCTGTTTCCTAAAATAAATTGAAATTGGATCTGCATATCATTCGGCAGCATCTAACATCACATCACTCCGGTGTTTGGCATAGGTCGTGGTTTGTAGACCGTCGAACTTCAGGTTACTGAATGATTCAGCTGCTGAATATTAAAGAAAAAGGGTTTGTGTCTTAAATGAAAATGACCGCATTAGTGTTCAGTTAAAACCTTTATATGTGTTATGTATTATTATAAAATTCAATAAATATTTCAATATGAAGACTGAACACAAGTGTGACCACTTCTATTTTAGACATCCGAAAATAATCACAAATGCTACAATTATGTAGAAATCCGTAATTATATATGCAGTAATGATTCTAGTAACTTATGCATGTGCAATGTATTATCAAATAAAAACAACAGAGGCATACTGATGTTCGAAAGTCATAAATCGATTAGAAGAAAACATATCCGGCTTACAAACTAAAACACTATATTATGGGACCAATATAAATACTATGATGTACAATGAGCTCATGGATGTCTGACCCTCTATACTCTATATCACGCCGAATGACCAAGTATTTCACATTAACGATTTCAACATGTTTGCTTTTTACTCACATATAGTGTATAGGAGGTCCGCTAACAATTTATGTTTATATTATACTCTACAAACCTGAATTAAATAATAGAAAAATGCAGAAAGAACTAAAAATTGAAATTAGAAAAAAGAGACAAATATTAAACAAAAACTCATACTACAAAATGTATTTAAACAGCGCATGGACTCTACAGTATTAAAAAAAACCACAAGTCTAACACTAAATATGAGTAATACATGTAGCATGTGCATCAATATAGTAGACATATTATGGTTTGCAATGCCATCATAACATCTAGTGCATTTGAAAGGTGAAGTTAGAATGTTTTTCAATGGTGAACAAGCTCATCAAAGATAACTGTTTTTTTTTATCTTACTACATGTACATGTGTTACACATTTCGCTATGCCGGGGCCTTTTTTTTTTTTTTTAAGACTTGAAATACATTTATTGAAAATCACCTGATTACATTTTCCTTGTATAACTCAGGGAAGAATACACAAGGGGCCCTGTGTTTACAATGATCCAACGTCCAGGGAGAAACGGTGGACTCTATCATAAAAAAAAAATCTATTTAATATTTTTTTCCATACATAAGTTATACATTCATATTAATTACACAGATTGAGTTTGCGTATAAAATGTTCACAATATTCTACAGTAAATAAAATACATTAATAAAAGTCCCCCAAAACACACTACAATCTACACAATAATTTACCTTTACTTATATAATTGGCATTTAATTTTTTGTACTTTTAACACCTGGATTACATTGTTATGTGTCGGTCAGTGGTTTTATAGGTCACATGCTCGACCTTGTAAATGCGTGTATTGTATATTTCTATCGTTGGATGTATTATGTTCTAAAAAGGAAAAGAAAGTAAGTACAAATTATTTCGTCACTTACTAATGTATAAGATTTATTATAAGTTTTATTTCAGCTGCAAAATTTTCTTTTTTGGATGATAATGATTTGTCCATAGATGCCGGGGCCTTTTAATGATAACAATACGGTTTTTGTTTTGCTTTAGTTGTTTGTTGCCATATTAGGACCACTGCTTCATGTGAATAAAAAAAAAACAGAATAAGATGCATGCAACGCATCACCTTAATTTATACTCTAAGAAGGTGTCATTGGAATCCAGTTAATGGTGCATTACTCTAAGGATGTGTCATTGGAATCCAGTTAATGGTGCATTTTTTTTGTTCCATATGTTTAACACAAAAAATCATTCCTATATGTATGTAACGAGCTAAATTGAATTGAAACGAGGATATTCATGTTCTATACAATTTAAAGACAATTATTACCAGATATGCAGATACAAACTGTGAATGAGCAAATGAATCGGCGAATGAACAAACTGTGACACTGATTAATCACTATATGCAGTTATCAGACCAATTTTCAGATAATTACACCTGCTTGACTGAGCTGAGATTTGTTAAAGAACAGAGCTGTCAATATTTTTATTTCTATTGCAGAAAGTTACTTCAATGCTTCAATTCAAGAGATCAAATTAAATAATCCCGTTATAATTTATTATAGTCATGAAACAATTAACTTCATTGAATGATGCAACAAAATGATAAATTGCAATCATATAAATAGGCACAACGGATGTCTTGAAATTGTGTTAGCGGGAATTATTTATATAATACGGAGGGTCATATTGTATTGGTAAAATTCAATTTGCCATTATTTTAGTTGATATCTAGACATGTGGGTCGAATGAACAAATGGAGGGGTTCAATAAGCATGACATATTGATGTCAGAATTATTTAATTACAATAGATATTTCGAAGCTGTATATGATGGGACAGAAATAATAAATATAACTAGAAAATTTATTGACAATGACCGATCCCAATCGTTGGAAATCATTTCATTAACATGTTCTTATCCTCGTACAAAGTCAGACTTAAATATTTGCTTGTCATTTTAGAAACATAGAAGTTTTCATGATACTTAACTATGTTATATAAACAAATGTTGTTTTCTGTTGTGGTATAACAAAACATTTAAAACCATGACTGATATCGAAATTGTCACTGATGGCAGCTGATACAGCTCAAAAATTCACTGAATTATCGCTGTATTGGTTATACTTTTTGCTGAAGTTTCCATAAACTTAGATAGTTGTTGCACCCCAAAACATGATCAAATATATAATGAGCATAAACAAAAGTAATGATCTATCAACCGTGCAGTGATGAATGGAGCGAGACTGTATTAATACCAACACCGATGTTTATCTAGGCCTGTCGGATAAAAGTATAAATATTGTCAAGACGTATAAAAGTTAGTTAAATACATGTATAAAATGTCGGAATCGCCACAATGATAATAACTCAAACGCACAAAACTAATTGACGCAAACGTAAACTTAAACCTTGACTACTAACAAAAACAATAACAATCAAGGAGAAGAAATCGTTCAAGGCATTCATTTTATGTCTGATTTATATTTTGATCATCGGTTTGCCTAAAGGTAATTGCTGTTTTGGAATAAACGAAGAAGAGAATAATTGTATAAGAATAAAACCTCTGAACATATCAGATTGAATATCTCAAACAAAATGGACGTAAACAGAGTTAATGTCAATTCAAACCCCTAGGGAAACAATTATTTAAAGATTTCCTGTCATAGCTGAAATGTTATGACCTTTCAGGAAATAAACATAGTAATAAACAGATACACGAAACAAGATGTAAAATGATTGTGAGTATCATACAAGTTGTATTAATGGTAAAATAAGTGTACAGTGGTGTCAGCTCTGTCAAAATGAATGATCTAACATGCATTTCAGTCCTATAAGGAAGAAAGTGCATTGAACCCGAGCTCATGTTAAAAGATGTTCAGATACATAGTGTGTCTAGAATAAAATTTAAACTGTGAGTAAACTCACAAAAAGATTTTCACCAAGCAGGTCTATTAATATGTATGCTGTTTGATTATTAAAAAAATCTGATATTTGTTGAACAAAAAAAAAGTGTGGTCAAGCAGATTACAAAATATTCTAAATTCCGATTTGCCCCATACATAATAGAAGTCAGTTTAAAAAAAATTAACTTGATTGATAGAGTCGAAAAAACAAAATGGAATATGTTCGCGCTATACACCAAAAAAAATCTGACTTTGGATAAATCTTTATTCTAATTATCGGTGACCTTACGTATAGCTGGATGACCTAGACTTTGCCGATGAAACTACCTTACTGTCCAAGAACCACCAACAAATGCAGGACAAACAGGCACAGGTTGAAAAGAGAGCAGCAGAAACAGGACTTTCCATCAACCACAATAATACCAAAGTAAAACACGAAATCACTAGCAAGTCTGATGGTTAACACCCAAGCTTTAGAAAAAGGAGATTCCTTCACAAACCTTGAAAGCATAGTGGATAATCTTGGCGGTTCAGATAAAGATGGACATCAGAATTTGCAATGCTAGAACTTCGTTTAATATGTTTAATATGATGGGATCAATTTAGAATGCAAAAACATCACTTTCGAAACCTTACGCCTTCAATCCAATGTAACCATACTCCTCTATGGAGCTGAAACTGCGACTTGGAAAACAACAAAAAAGCTGCTTCAAAATCCTCATCAACAACTGTCGCAGGTGCTTCCTTAACATCAGATGGCCTGAGAAGGTATCAAGCCAAGACCTGTGGAAAAAAAACCCAACTAATCCCCAGTTGAAAAACGAGAAAGTAGCGAAATATAGCGCACACACTGACTTGAAGCCAATGCAAAGAACAACATAACAAGGCAAGATTTACAGTGGAACCCAAAAGAAAAACGTGCGGGGCAGATCAAAGTAAACGTTGAGAAGGAACGTTGCAGCCTAGATGGAGAAAGAAGTGTACAAATGGCATGATTTTGAGAGGCTAGCAAAATACCAGAACAAGGTGAAGAAATGTCGTTAGTGGCCTATGCTCCACCAAGAGGCAACATGATTAAGCAACGCCTTCGGGCGAAAAATGTCATTAACGTATAATCAGATATTATAAGAAGACCTAATATGCCAAAGCTGAGAAAAAACATGAAAAAACTGCGAAAAACATTCAAAGAGGAAAATCAAACGACCTTTTTGACAATACAATAGAGAGAATGAAAGATAACAGACGGCAACCAACGAACACATAGTTTGATCATTAGTTGTACTGATAACCTCTTCATTTTGTACAGTAAAAAACAACGTCAAGTCAAAATAATTAAAGTGCACATATCCTAAATTAATTTGTAACATCCTCTATGATAGATAACTCAGCTGATCAGTAATTAATATTCCATCTTCATGCCTTATATATTATTTACATTTTTACGACGCTAGATAAAAACTGGAGAGGAAAGTTAAAACCCGGCTTCAAAAAGCCTTATTTTATTGGAGCCTTTGTAATCGAGTAGTCTAACTCACCGGGCATAGTGCAAGGCGATTTGATGCCACGATATCTCAGTAGCTTGAGTTCAAATCCCGGTCAAAACTTTTGATACTAGTTAGTTGGTTTTTTTCTTCTCTTTTTTTCAAAAGTGTGTCTGAATTACAATAAAAAGTTATTAAGTACTTTTATTATCTTAAAATCTTATATGTGATTTGTTCGAATGTAAATCAAATACTTTATATGTATTTGGTAATTGTAAATCGACACGCATTAGGTTTCCCGATAGTGGTTTTCCGTATGAATGAAAACAAAATATTGCACAGTTTTCCCAGATTAACGCTTTTAATTTGAAGGTGTTTTTTTTTAATGATTATCGATTTCAGCTATAATTGTTGTGGTTTAAAAGATATTAATACCAATAAAGCTAAACGCGATATGTGTAGGGGCATTTCTTAACATTTCTATTGGGATAAAAGGCTCTCTATTTAACAAAAATATCAAATATGCACGAACGTTCACATTCACAATGCAGCAACCAACACAGCACAATGCTGTTAGAACAAACACTCTAACTTTTTTGACTGAAAATATACCCAATATGTCTAATCTATAGAAAAAACGAGAATCGAGAAACTTATTAACCACATCAACAAACGACAACTACTGATCATCGTTTGTTTATATTTCCTTGTTCTGATAACTTTCGGTTTCACAATCGTGCATTTTTCAGTAAAATGACATAGTATAGCTCATTCATAAAAAAGGAAAGTATATGACATGGAAGTATGATCGGAACAACCCCAAAATATATTCATATTACAATAGGTCTGTACTCAAACGCTTGAAGAAAGTCATATAAGAATTCAATTTATACGGTTTGTTTTATCATAATACTGAGTTGTTTTATCTCTGAGCTGGACACTTTGTGTTATAGTTATGTTACACATGTTCTTGATACTGTAAGTTTTCTATGGGTTTTGTTTTGGAGTCGATAAAGGTAAAAGATTGTACGTTTTCAGGTATATTATAATTAAAGGCCACATGTATATTTGCCAACAATTTAAACGTTCAGTTGGTTCCCGTGTGTGAAATCTCCACTTTTAATTCTGCGTTAAGGTAAATATAAACATGTGTTTTCTTACTTTTTATATACTATTTAAGTTGCAGTCCAAATACCTATCGTAGTTTAACTGATAATTTAAGCGTGATAAAAAGCCAAAACTGTTACAAAGAGTTCCAAATGGTTAAGTTGAAATCATCCCTTCGTAAATTTTACGGACGCCATCACAAGTTGGTTGTCCGTTATGGAATAACCGTTTTACGAATGATATCGGATATGTTCCTTACGTCGTGACTACAATCCCCTTCCCTTTCATGAATGTGACCTACCAAATTAGACTATTTACCGGATTTGAAATCTCATAAGCAACATGACGGGTGCCACATGTTAAGCAGGATCTGCTTACCCTTCCGGAGCACCTGAGATCACCCCTAGTTTTTGGTGGGGTTCGTGTTGTTTATCCTTTAGTTTTCTATGTTGTGTCATGTTATTGTTTTTCTGTTTGTCTTCTTCATTTTTAGCCATGGCGTTGTCAGTTTGTTTAAGATTTATGAGTTAGACTGTCCTTTTTGGTATCTTTCTTCCCTCTTTTACAGATTGTTCTTACATATCGTCAATGATCTTGACGAGAAATATCATTTTAGATACTCACTACATTCCAAATATACACCTTGTAAGGACACGCAGTAAAATACCCTGCACTTTGTTAAAATTTCGCGTAATGCTACAAATTTATAACAATTGCACTTAAAGAACTTCCTGTTCTTTAATATATCATATCTGCTTCAAATATTTTACTCTTTTGATGAAAATATATTTTAATGATACAGGAATACTTAAATACTTAATTTTCAATTGCCAGAAACAACTACCTTCCAAATATACACCTTGTAAGGACACGTAGAAAAAATATCCTGAACTAAGCAAAAATTTTGCGGAATGCTACAAATTTATAACGATTGCACTAACAGAACTTCCTGTTCTATAAGATATATATCTGCTTGAAATATTTTACTCTTTTGATGAAAATATACTTTAATGATACAGAAATACATTAAATACTTAATTTTCAATTGCCATGCCACACATAATACAAACATCGTAGGACTCTTTTGTTGTTTCTCTTCCGATAATAACTTCCAAGTGCCATGATCAAAGAGACTTAACTATCGTGTAACATCATAACTGCCGCAAAGATGAGAAAGTATTGATTACACCTGACACAAAAACAAAACTATCAAAACGAAAGTAGCAATTACTTTATCAATTGGAATCTTGTCTTAGCTTTTTATCATTTGTTTTGAAAATAAAGAGCATCAATTATCTTGCTTTCGAGACATCTATATCCTTGTTTGCGTATATTTTTTTCAAAGGTCGATCGGTGAATTTATTCAATATACTGTCATTACTATTATGTTTTCAGCATCAAAGTTTAAGGTACAAATTAAGTAAGCATAAAAAAGAAATAAAATTATACATTTATGTGAAAATTGAAAATATGGAAAACCTGTGCAGTGCACTTTAGACAAACAAACAAGATTGTTACTATTAATTTCATACAGAAACTTTTATGTTGACTATCAATGACAAAGTAGTTGGACTTAAAACATTGGAGTATTTCGGTTAACACCATCAAAAGAGCAGTTGCACGAAGCATCAATATCGATATGCAAAATTAATTTTTGTTTCGTGAGCCTATCAAGTTAAGCAATTATATATCCGTTTTGTGGACTTTAAAGTATCTGAAATTGTGTTTATCTTATACAAAAATACAAACTAAAACTAAAATGTACACGTAAGCTTAACGTTCAAATGCAGTTTATATTTATTAAAGGTAATTAGCCGTATTCTTATAAATAAACATTATTTGTTATGCCGGGTTGAACAAATGATATGCGGGGAAAGGGGTTTACTCTTTTTTGTGACCAATTTTCTAACATAGTTTTTACTCTAAGTGTCCTTGAGACTTCGCAGAACATTTTATTTAGTACGTTTTAGTAGTTTTGATTTGCCATTCTCTCTACAAATTCACCCTAAAACATCATAAACTGCATTTTAGTAGTTTCTCCAAACTCAAAACATCAATATTCAACTCAGTTATTCACATCAAACTTATTGTCTTTTTTTCATTTATCTTTTTTTTTCTCTAACTCTAATGTGTATAATATTAATCTACTAGTATGTCTTGTTTGGGGGGTATCCTCCTGAGACATAACCTTCAATGGTGGAAGTAGAAGTGGCAACCGAAAACATAAAATCTACTCCCAACACTATGCCTGACTATATCGTATCGTTGTATGCACCAATGTTCACCGGAGTTAGCCTTTAGACTCATATTAGCGTTTACAGATAAGGAATAAACTGCCGCATTTGGGAACAATAAAAAAGTTTAACTTTTGAAAAAACCTAATTTTTATTCCTTTTTTATATTAATGTTCGAGCGTTAGGGACTGCAGCTGATTTGGAAAATTAAGACACAATCCTTTTAACTATGAAGGAAGCCGGACAGACATGACTTGGCTTGGAAACAAGTCATTGCACTGATTAGTCAGATTACTGCGTGGCTGCCCCATCTTTACGTAGACCGAGAAAAAACACCAGAAGACTACCAATTCTAGTGATGTCAAGGAAACCGCTAGCTGCATTTGTAACTCAACAGAGAAAGATGACATGATACATGTAAGTTGCATATTGTGTCGTGACTGGTTAACAGATATAACGAGAAAATTGGGTTCTAGATAAACTCATTTTGTAAGGACATCCCGAAGTAAAGAGAGTCATTGTTTGGGTTCTCTTATGCTCACTCTCTACCAATACGATTGATCGGATTTGGCGTTTTGCTCTCTTTAGATGTGAACTGCGGCAGGATGTTGCAAGGTTTAAAATCCGTCTTTAAAAAATGTTGTGTTTTTTGTAGGAAATTGAATTTCGCAATCTGATCATTTGTTGTTAATATGCTTATTCTTTTTCTTTTTTTTTTTAAATATAGTTTTATTCTGGATATGCATAAAAAAAAGTGTGTTTGTAACTAAGCATACGACAATTTACAACATCAAAATTAAAAATACATTGCGATGATCTTTCGATATATAAGAAACAGTTTTGGGGAAACACAATTATGTAGTACCTTAAATTAAAAAAAAATTATTGATTGATTGACTGATTGGTGATAAACGCCACTTTCACACTGTTTCGTGACGGTCATTATTACAGGTGTAGGAAGCAGGAGAGAACCATCAACCAACTGTAGGAAAACAGAAAATCCTAGTCAATAAAGATTGGAGTCCAATGCATCTGCTCCATGTGGGATTCGAAATGGCAACTTCAGTGTTGACAGGCTAATGATTCGATAGTTCGTCCATCGACTACTTACCACGCGGTCGCCTATTCCCCACAAAAACAAAATGTTTGGGACATCTTTTAATAGTATGTTACTGATGATTTTAAAATCTTAAATATGAAATTAGTATCTTTCTGCTCAGTTTGTATATAGTAACAACATATCTTGACCGAAATAGTATCTGTTGGACATATTATATTTCATATCACCATAGCAAACTATAATACAGATTTATAAATCCCGAAGGTTTTAATTAAGTGTTAATAATGTCATGATATATTCTTCATCATAATTGTGATCCATTATCGTACTGTCAAGTATGTCTTTGTCTCAAGATTTACGTACTGAGAGTGGATTAAGTTGAACTATACTCTGAAATATCAAGTACCAAAAGTATCTTTTAATCACATATTCAATGTCTGGAATTACGTTCATTAAATATATGCCTCTGAACAACATTCAATCAGCCAATACATGGTTAGTTACAATAGTTAACGATGTACTTATGTAAGGTTTTGGAATTTGTGTGAGATGTTCGGACTCCTTTGGTTTTTGTCCTACGATTCAGAGAAAAAATATTTGTCCCATCACACCCATTTTTCTTTTCCTATAAGACTCGAAAGCTCATTAGAGGTCATTTACCAAAACATAAGGAGATTGTAGATTTCATTACTTCCACTTAGATCCATATAAGAGCAATGCAAATGTATTTTTTTGTTTTTTTAAACTCAAATATCTCGAAAAGAGCTTTATAACCAAAAGAGAAGGTCTGGTAAGGACCGATTTTGGCCTCAAATTTCATGTTCATCTGATGAAAGATTTTGAACATTTTTTAAACACTTAAGTGTCTATTTTATTTGAATCAATTAGTTTATGTGAAAGATTTACCAAATATGCCGAAAAATGTCATTTTTCAGATGGTTTTTGTAAAAAATGAAAGTGGCCGCATCCGTATTCATACTCAACCTCTATATATGTTATTTTTTATCAAAAAATACAACTTACATTTCAATATTAAAATACTTAAGCTTATGGTGTTCCTTAACTAATGCTCTTACGACTTATATTATCAATTTTAAATTCTTGATTTTTTAAGGTTCGCCTTATAGTTATCGAAGGTACAAGGATTATAATTGAGTACGCCAGACGCCCGTTTTGTCTACGTAAGACTCATCAGTGACGCTCATATCAAAATATTAATAAAGCCAAACAAGTACAAAGTTGAAGGGCATTTATAAGTTCATTAACATTTGTTTACCTTCATTCATAGTAACTGTTCATTATTTAATTGCAGTAAAACTTGAAGCCGGACATTGAGGTTCTATCAGTCATTCATAGTAGATGGAATTTAAATGTTGTCCCTCCTTCCCCGAAACAGAGACATATAATATAATAATTCTCAGCTCGATATAAATTTACATATAGATCAAACGATTAACAGTTTAATGCCAGAAACTAATTGAAAGCCAAATGCATCGTATTAGTTTTTCAACATATCTTCGTTCTTGATTTAAATATATGAAATTGTTTCAGAACTTTTCAGTAAACAAGTCCTTTACTGCGTTCAGATAAAATTATCTACGTTATAGAGAATAGATGTATGTAGAAAAGTAGTAAATACAATATATTGGGTCCCAGACATAAGCCATGATATAATGTTATCATTAATGCATTTTATGTTTACTTCATGTTTATTGAATAGATTATGTGTCAAATATTAACAAACAACAACTTTGCTTTGTTATTTCAAGGACTAAAAGAAAACAAAACGAACTGTACATATTAAGGAGATATGGGATAATGCATTAATGAAACAGCAATCCAACTTGAACGATATAAGTAACTTAACCAGTATGGCTTCATCGATGGTTATACAGGTGTTATAATTAATAGACATGCATGTAGTAGCTTTATTAGTACAGAATTTAAATTTTCATTTAAGAATTGAATGCTTCGTTTTGTAAATTTATTGGGGTGTAAAAGCGTTGACCGAAGTACATTATGTATGAAGCGCGGAAGCTTCTTTGCATTTAACTGAAAATTAACAAAATATTCCATTTAACCTTGTTTTTGCATTTAACTGAAAAATAACAAAATATTCCATTTAACTGAAAATTAACAAAATATTCCAGTTAACCTTGTTTTTGCACAAGAGAAATTTTGCATTGTCACAAACCCATAACAGATATCAAAGACTTGTCAATATAAATAAACTAACATTGCTTTCATCTTACATATACATTTGTACGTGTAGATCTTCAACTGTTTTAATAGATTTAGATTCTTTGCTTTCAAATTTCGTGTTCCTGATGAATGTAAATCCAGAAAGCGCTTCGGATCATAAAACATTTATTAAGTGCTGTTTTCATTTTGTTTCTGTAAATATAATGATAGTTCTCGTAAAATTAACAATAGATGGTATTACGAATATCATATCATTTTATTGTACATGTAATTTGCAATCTCATTGTAATTTGTTAACAGAAATTAAAGTTGAAAAATGCTATTTTCTCATTGGCACTCACACCACATCTTCCTATATCTATTTACTAAATTCTTGCATCTTTCAACATCAAAGGCCGCATGTGTGATATATATGTGCTTTACCTACCGATAATTGAAAATGGTCTGACAACTTTCAAAATTACTCGCCTTTTATACATATAGTCCGTTTTCATTAAGCACTATATGAACTCACGACGTCGTTTTGCTCATAACGAACCAATCAACTATAAGCTGGTGTTACCCCAGCGATCTTCCTATAGTATGAAGCACGATTTGTTCCCGCTTTCAAAATTGTGTGTCGTATTTTATTACTTTGTCAAATGGAGTTTTATTGGTGCAATTCGTGATTTTATGAAGAAAAAAAATATATGTTTTTTTTTCTTTATATACGACGTGTGGTCTATAGAAAGGCAAAATAGGTGGGACGGGGCTGCAAGTCCTTAAAACTGGGTAAACCTTAACACATGTTGTGATTGCCTTTATTTACCATTTCCTGACCATGTTTTGTTAGTTATTGATTGAGTTCAATTGTACGTGTTGGTGCTTAATTAGTGTTGAATGTTTTGTATTTTCTGTGATTTTTGAATTTCACTTACATAATCATAAATAATAAACGATTGTTACACTTAAACACTTGGAACGGGCAAATGTTTTTGTCTGGCGAAGTTAAATCTGCATACATGTTATTGTTATGATTTAGTTTGTAAATACGAATCATTGTTTACAAATCTAAAGCCTGTTTTAGGATTTCAATGACCATTTTACACTCGTCGACTCTTCTGTATTCACATGAATTATGAATTAAGTAGTGATCCAACAAATAAACACTGTAATGGGTCTGTTCGATGTTGGATGCATCCTTAAAAAGAGGGTTGCTATCTACAGATATGATTTTTTATAGCAATTTGATTGGAAAATAAGCAGCACGTAGAACGGAACTTCGTGCTAGGCAATATGACATTTAGCAATTGAAATTTGTGGATCTCAGTAGATAATGCACAAAACAACATTTCTATTCAAAATGTCGTCATAGATAATTGGAGAGTCCTTAAGTCGACTCAAAAGTAATACGCCGAAATAAAGTTCAAGCACTATAAAAATAGTACAAGTGATCTGTCAAGATTTGTTTACAAACATATTAAAAAGAAATATCAATGTTGTCCTGACTTAACTTTAAGTCAAGTCGGCAAATAAGGAACTCCTTTTTCTGTATTTTAAAACTTTTATCATTCCTTGGGAGTTTTGCATCTCGAGCTTTGTATAATTTTATTGAGGTCACATGATGTTTTTTCAATTCATCAAAGTATGATTTTGAAATCTCATAATCTCTCACTATGTACACAATACTTATTTAAAACCTCTTAGACTATACAAAATGGAGATGTGGTAAAATTGTCAATGAGAAAACTATCCACCAGAGACCAAATGACGTGGACGTAATAACTATGTGAGTTCGTGGTCTAGTGGTTAAGATCGATGGCTACAGTGCTGAAGATCCCGAGTTCGATTCTCACTCGGGGCACTGCAAAAAATATCAGTACATCATAAGACTGATTTTCAGGGGCCTCTATAACACATCTCTTGTACCCAGTCCGCAGTTTAAACTAGAATGGGTATTTGGTTGGTCAAACTTTCTCCCGACTTTGACCATAATATCAACCTTCTGATATCTCTTCGGTTTGTCTGTACCAGCCGAGCGGCTCGGTGGTTCTCTACGAATCATCCACCACAATAACACACTCTGCTCGGTGTCCTAACACTGCCTCGTGTTTGGGTGGGAATTTTCCTTGTATATACGTAAGTAACTCATCTCCATTAATCCTGATAGGGAATGTACACGAATTATACTGCACCCTCGCAGCCCTCGCAGGGTGATCCGTAAACGGAGACATCTACGTACATACATACATACATACATACATAGATTCCGTACGCCCATCAACAATGAGCAAACCCAGAACCGCATAACAAGCTTCAAAAGAATCCTAAATGACACAATTAAAACAACCAAACGAGAAAACTTGATTTAAATCAAACATTCAGACCTCGATGCAGAATTGTATGCTTTATGTTTAATGATACAAACAGTTAAGATTTGCTTTATAAAGAACGGCAGAACAGACTTTCCATATTACATTAACTTTTTAAGCATTAACTGACATATTTCAACAGATAATAAATTCATGAATGTCAGCTGCATGTTTCAATGCCTTTAACTTCGTTAACTTTGTTTGTCTTTTATTTCGATTACTAAGGTTCCGTTGCCGCTTAATTTCAGAAAGTTTGTCTACAATTAGTCTTAACTGTTCAATTTTGTGTCATTAATTATCCAATGGATTACATCCTGCAGTTTCGTCATCCATAAATAAACTCCAAGGAGTGAAATTATTTCATAATTTACGTAACTGAATTATATTGATTAGTGCAGACAAGTGAATATAGTGGTCGGAAATTGTTTGGCATGTTTCCCTTACAACTTTCAATGACTTATAATCTCCATTATAGACTTTTAAATTAGACGCAACGGGAGAAATATTTTTATGATTACAATATGTAGGGAGAAATGTAGTAATTATCGTCTGCTTTCTTTACTTTAGTGTATCAGAGGAGGAGGGAAATTGAAACTAAATAAGAATTATCTGCTGATTCGAATTGATTTGTCCTTTTTGTAAAACTAGGTAAATCCGAAAATGTCTGTCACTTAATTCTAACAATAGTATATTGTTTTCAAAATAAAAACTATATGGTTCCAGCTGACAAAGAAACAACTGACTTTATTTGCAGACATTACGGGACAGAAATGTAAATAAACATACTAGTAGTTTATCGGTCACCAAACGGAGAACATGCATTTGGAAATTATATCCAAGACATATTATCTTTTAATAACTACAACAACCGTTACCATCTGACAATATCTTCTTCATATGAGCTTCAACTAGAATGAAGGTTGGACAATTTTGCATTACGACTACGTGCAGAATGAGGAGAATGGATATGATCACCAGATCAGACCATGCTTCGTACTTATTAAAATGAATGATCGATTTCCAACTCACGTTATGACAAAAGGTTTTCAATTCAAAAGGAAAATATCAGGGCAGATCTGTTCCGAAAACAACAAATGAAAATCAAATATGGGGATATTTTAAAGAAAATTAATAAACGTTGTTGCGAACTTGTACATCATGAACAACCTTACGGACGCTTAACTTTTTGCAAATGCTTTATTGCCAATCAGAGGAATACCGCGTGGGACCATATTTCTATTCCCATGTACTAATGGGTCAAGACAAGATGAGACAAGACGACAAATTACAACTGAGGCACACATAACTTGTAAATGCATATACTATCATATTTTAATAGAAAAGTCCAACTATAATAGGTAAATGTGAAATGTAATACAATGCAACAGAAATATAGAACAATTAGTTACAGATTGACAGTACTGTGAACTAGAAATACAATGTTGATAAATGTATCATAAAATTAAGGAAAATGCTAACACGATACATTGTACTTTATATAAAAAAATCAAAAAATAACGTACACAGTTTTGTCTTACTTGGGACCTAATACTATGGAAACACCCCTATCAATTTTAACTGAGACTTTATTTGTTTGTCAATTCAGACAAAGACACTAAACGCTCACCTTGGTCCATGTGAATATTAAACAAAGGACAAAGATGGATTCATGACAAAATTGTGTTTTGGTGAAGGTGAGTGTGTTTGAAGTTCTTACTTTACTGAACGTTCTATAATGAGCTTTGCCCATTAGTAACAGAGGAAATTATTTTGTAAAAAAAATTAAAAAAAAATCCTAATTAATGAAAATTGTTAAAAAATTACTATAAAAGGCAATTACTCCTTAAGGGGTCAATTGACCATTTTGATCATGTTGACTTATTTGTAGATCTTACTCAGCTGAACATTATTGCTGTTTACAGTTTATCTTTATCTATAATAGTATTCAAGATAATATTAACCCCAAAACCAGCAAAATTTCTTTAAAAATTACCTATTTGGAAGGGGGCAGCAACCCAACAACCGGTTGTCCAATTCATCTGCAAATGTTTAAGGTAGATAGATATTTATATGATAAACATTTTAATCCCTTGTCAGATTTGCTCTAAATGCTTTGGTTTCAGAATTATAAGCCACAATCATGATGGCATATGCGATCCTGTTTTTGAATATTTTCCAGTGACTAATTTATAAGGGCATTTTGAAAGTTAAACATGCATCTTAGGTAATGCACATCTATTTTTTTATGGAAATATTCTTTATAAAGCACAAAAATGTCAGTATTCACCACAGAAACTAAAAAAACCTTTAAATAAACTTATTAAGAAGGGATATAGTTACGATACTGTTGTCAGGTCATTAAAGATTGCATATTTTGGCATTAATATTGATTCACTTATAGGGTCTTTGTATCGGAACTAAACACATTTATTCAAAAAAACAGTTGTTGGCATGACACGGGTTATGTTTTTCTCATATATGTTATGATGGTATGATACTAAACCCCTAACGGGAAGGATTGTGCCTGATATTCATATGATGAAATCATAATCTTTCAATCAGTTAAATTGAAGTATGGAGCTGACATGTCAGTTAACTGCTAGTAGTCTGCTGTTATTTATGTAAAATTGTCATTTTGTTTATTTTCCTTGGTTACATCTTAATGCTGACATCAGACTCAGACTTCTCTTGAATTGAATTTTAAATGTACGTATTGTTATGCGTTTACTTTTCTACATTGGCTAGAGGAATAGGGGGAGGGTTGAGATCTCATAAACATGTTAAACCCCGCCGCCTTTTTGCGCCTGTCCCAAGTCAGAAGCCTCTGGTCTTTATTAGTCTTGAATTATTTTAATTTTAGTTTCTTGTGTACACTTTGGAAATTAGTATGGCGTTCATTATCACTGAACTAGTATATATTTGTTTAGGGGCCAGCTGAAGGACGCCTCCGGGTGCGGGAATTCCTCGTTACATTGAAGACCTGTTTGTGACTTTCTGCTGTTGTTTATCTATGGCCGGGTCGTTGTCTCTTTGATACATTCCCCATTTCCATTCTCAATTTTATCTGTAGTTGTTAAGAAAAAAAGACAGGTTGTAACATGCACTATATATGGTGGTTAAACTAGTTCACGTAGTAACTATTAATATTGATACATTTTCCTATTGTCTGACATATGACAAAATTAACTATACATTTGAATTACAGCAAAACATACTCTCAAGTACAAACCTGACCATCACCATATCCAAATTACAAAAACTACACTACACAGTTACGCTTTGGTGAATACATAAAACAATTATTACAAAAACTATCCACGACAATTTAAGAAATTCCTATTATAAGCAATGGAAACGAACAAACAACGGACATTGGACAAAGCCACTAGTACCAATAGATATAAGTGCACGGAGATGCTAACTGTGATTTGCAGGTTTAAACCTACAGCAAAAAATGTCCATCAAAGAGAAACAACATGTTCAAAACTAAAGTAAAATAGACTATCGACTTTTTTCGGTCGTATGATATTAAAATCCTAACAAATACAATACAATTCAATCAACAATACAATACAATACAATACAATACAATACAATACAATACAATACAATACAATACAATACAATACAATACAATACAATACAATACAATAACAATATAATACAATAACAATACAATATAATACAATACAATACAATAAACATTACAATCTACAATACAGTTTGATGTAATACAATATAACGTCACGCACGCTGTTTCTACAACCCCCATGGACCCCTATTTTTCAAAACGGCATTTTGTTTCATTTTGCAGGGAGATTATGTGACCCAAATTTTATAAAACTGTAAATAGAGGATTTTTTTTAATTTTGATAAACATGCAGTAAAAAATGACGTTTTTTCCTCAATTCATGAACATTTGATAAATATAAGTTATTTCTGAATAAAAAAATGCATATTTTTTTAGGATACTTATGAAATACATAAATTACTGATTATTTAACAAAAAAACAATTTGTGTTTATCTTTTATAACAAAAAAGTTATGTCTTTCTTTCGAAAAAGAAATTACGGCCACAAATCTGAATTTTGAGCAAATATACAAAATTTCGACCTCATTTTACTCAAAAAGTAGCACATGAAGGTATATTTTTTATTACATATTTGATTTAGTCAGGTAAAAAATAGCCTATATGAAAATTTTCATGAACTTGTAAATACAGGATCGAAACTGTATCGTATGCCCTTAAAAACAAAATAAAATGTTACTAACACTAACCACTTTAAAAAAACTAATTCAGTATATGTTTTCCTTTATGTTCCTATAGCTTTCAGCTACAGTTTCAGAAAAGGTATTACTTCAAGCGATTGAAATTCGACTTTTAGTCAAATTTTGGGGACATATGTGACATATCTTTTCCCCCCTTTTTGCAATATTTTATAACAAATAAATGCAGATTGTTGCCATGGATACACCAAAAAGAAATTATATTTTACCATTTTATATACTGGAAATGAAATCTATGGAAGATTCTGATTACATACATATGCCCATTTATGACACAAACAGTAAGCTTGAAATTGCAAGAAAGCAATGAAAAGGGAATGGTAAAATTCATAAGGGCAAATTTTAGTATTTTTTCCTAACTGTTTATTGCTACCTTAAGCTGGAATCAGAAAAATGTCCAATGACGTTTTTCGTTGACGTAACGGCTGAAAGGTAGTTCTATAAGTAGACATAGCTAAAAATGTCTAAAAAATGTGAGATAATTATAACATCTACCAAAAGAACAAACATTTGCCTCATTGTTCGTGAGTTCAAAAGTTGTAGATTCTATAAAACCATCTCTACACAGTCGTTTTTCAAACGGTAGCCATTTTGTCCAAGTTAATATTTCATTTGTCAAAGCAATAAATGCGGGTTTTTTACCTGATATTTCAATAAATAATTATAATTTACAAAAACAAAAGTTAGATACACGAAAAGAGCATGAAGTCTAGATTCTTTTTTTTATTAACTGTATGTTTGGGTTTTACAGGAATAAATGCTACGAAACATTAAAAAACGGTAGCCATTTTGTCCAAACGTCGAAAAACGTCCAAAATCCAAACATTTTTTTTTTTTTTTTTTTTTCGACGTTACATTTGCACAATTTGATCCATTGTATATATCTAATACTTAAAAAGGAATCGCGTGGTGAAATTTAAAAAAAAAAGCTGGTTGTCGAAAAAAAACCACCATGGTACATGTGCGTGAAACGGGGGTAACTGAAAGACTTATCGGAAACGGCGACAAAAAACAGTTTCATTGCAAATAATCAATGAAACTGTTTTTGTCGCAACCCCGTATTATACGGAGGATTCAGGAGAAGATAAGTACATTTTCAAAGCAAGCAATCAAATTACTGGGAAAATAATTTTCAAGATCGGGTTATAATAATTTTATTTAATGGTTGTATTTCGACAAGTTATGTGTCAAGCAAATTTTTAATACAACTCAATTCAAATTAATTAAGCGTAAATATGTTTTTATTTACTTGCTGAGTGTAGGATATATTTGTATTAGGGTTGAATCAAGATATGAAAATTTACAATGACAGATGATATGCACCATGCAATTTAAGCAGCCTGCGTTTAAAGTTTTGTTATAATTCATTTATTGAAAACCGTATACTTTTGTCGCATTTTTTCTTCTTTCAAGTTCATTACTTACGACAATACAATAGTTTAATTAAGGTGAATCAAGGGTAAAAATTATTTAATCGATTTCCTCAACTTGAGGTAAATAAATTCATGGTAAATAGACATCACAAAATTAATAGAGACAGATTAAGAATCAACCAACTACATAAAAAAAGCAAATGAAGCTTGCAAATTGAATAAATGTACGTCAAAACTTTCAAAAAACTCATTTTGACGTCGCGGTGGTGTAACGTCGTGTTGTAGGAACATCGTGCGCAACGTTACTACGATTCAATCTTCAATACAATGCAATATACAATCTAAAATACAATCCACAATGCAATACACTATACAATCTACAAAACAATCCTCAATAAAATGCAATGTTATAAATACAATCTACAATATAATAAAATGTAACACAATATACGATACAATCTTCAATACAATTCAATATACTATCTAAAATACAATCTACAATACAATACAATGTACAATACAATACAATCTATTATAACAATATATAATCTACAAAACAATATACAATCTACAATAGAATATAATGTAACACAATATACGATACAATCTTCAATACAATTCAATATACTATCTAAAATACAATCTACAATACAATACAATGTACAATACAATACAATCTATTATAACAATATATAATCTACAAAACAATATACTATCTACAAAACAATAGAATATATAATCTACAAAACAATATTCAATCTACAATACAATATACAATCTACAATACAATATACAATCTATAATACAATATACAATCTACAATACAATATACAATTATACAATAGGAAATCTACAAAACAATATATAATCTACAATATAATACACAATCTACAATACAATACATTATAAAATCTATAATTAATTTACAAAAAAAAACAATAAACAATACAATATACAATCTACAATTATACAATGCAATATGTAAAACAGTACAATCTACAAAAAATATTTATTATTCCCTTTAGCTAGTGCCCTCACAACAGCAGAATAATTACAATTTTAAAATAACTCATCTCTACAAGACAAATTCAAATATGCAATACTACAGGATACATGTACTATGCGAATTGAATATCTAAGTAAACATTAATACGGATCTAAACATGTGTGTAATGTCTCATGTGTTCCTTTCTTGTGATCGGCTTGAAATTTTAATTTTATTCAGAAATTTTTTAAGAAAACAAAAGCATAAGATATATGCGATCCTTCTTTCCTAACTTTTATAAAGTTTATACATTTTGTAATTACTAATTCATGTTGAAGTACCTTAAATTTTTAACTTTCAATAATATTAATCTAAAAAAAGGGACTTGCAGATGTTTGATGATTTCAATACCGAATATATATGAATATTATAATTTATCTTGATATTACATACAAAAAAAAAATCGTTTGCTATAATTCAATTAAGGAAAGACTGTAATATTGTTTCTGTCTATGAAGGAATAACATAGAAAATGTGGTGCACACTGAATAACCCACGTAGCGGGCTATTTAACAGTGTGCACCACATATTTTATGTTATTTCGGATAGGCATAAAAATATTACAGTCATTTCTTATAATGTAATTCTAAAATTCATTTTACACCGAAGTAAATCAGGAAAAAGCGTTGATGACGTCTCGGTCACATTACAAACTTATGTCTATTGGCTGATAAACAAAACGACATCAGCCAATCACAAGACGCGTTACATCCAAAATTAAAGTATTTTTTATTAGAAACTAATTTGTATTTCATTATTAAGTGAAATTTAATAAATAAATAAATAAACAACTGTTCTAAAACAGTTTATCGAATCATTCCATCAACTGATGTACATGTACAGCTTTAATGTGATTCTACTTTTGTTGAAACGTTTGGTACAGAAGCCTGTGCAGTGCGATATTTCTGTAAACAACAGCATAACAAAGCATAGTATTCTCCCCTGAAATACTTGCTGGTGACCGTGTATATAACTATGTTAACTGAAAAATTAAAGATTTCTAGAATCGTTTGAACATAAAAAATAGCGTCCGTTTTATCTTCGAACACTCCAGCGTACATTATCCCAACAAGGATTCGACCTGGGATCATGCACAGGAAGTAAACTGAGGTCAGTACAACTACAGTTTTTGTAATATTTGCTTCTGCTTTTATTCTAATTTTTCTGCAATCATCCGTTGCCATCGTTTTTAAACGTTTGCCACTTTGAATCAATCCTCTGATCATAAGAATGTTAGCTACCAGTATTATGACAAAGGGAATTCCCCGAACAATGATATAGTAGGACAGATAAAAATTAGATTTAAAGTAAATAAAACCATACCTTTCTGAAAGAACATATCGCGCAATAACAAACATCATAGAGAAAGCAAAAGTTGTCAAAAACATTCTTACTGAAAGCTTTGTGTTCCATGTTTCTTTAAACTGCATCGGTCTTGTCACTGCGAACGCCCGCTCGCTCCCAATTATTGCAGCACACAAACAGCTACTCAAACCAGGGGGGTCTTGAAAATAATGAGTAACGTCTTGAAATTGCTCCAGAAAATGTGCTTGAAAAGGTATTGATATTATCACACACAACGAAAGAAAGTCCGAAACGGACATGACACCGATTAAAAAAGTTACTGATGTCCATTCTTGCTTTTTGAGCAAAACTATAATAGTCAGGACATTCCCTACGAGTCCGAATAAGCACACCGCGATCGTAAGAACAAAATAAGATGCGGAAACATTTCTGTCATAGGCTGATGTTGTAACATTAGCATTCGTGGTATTTGTGAAAGTAAAGTATGTTGTTGTTTCCATTTCGTGTCTCTCGTGATATATCCGTTTCTGTTTGCCTTCTACTATATCTAATTCGGAAATATCTATGTCTATTACTTATTCTTGTTAACTGCTTTTCAATTTCTGTTTTCTTTGAAAATATTCTTAAAATATATATTCAGTTCTAGTTCTTCGAGCTTTCGAGTACTGATTAACTTGAAGTGTCAAAACAACTTTTATGCTAAATGAACCTAAAATGTATAATGCCCCTTTTATAGTAGCAGTAACATCAATGATATTATATTTTTATACATTAAGTGCATAAAATCCTTTAAAGTCGACTAACAAAAGTTAATGACAGATCAAGCTTATACAAATCTGTAATTAGAGTAAACGCTAACGAACAATATTATTCGCATTCGTCTTATTTGCAGTCTTTGAAAACAATAGAGAGGTTTTTTTTCTCTTTTCAAATTAATGAAACAAGATAAGAATGGAATACAGACTGTGCATCTACATTAAAATTAAATAATTACAACATTTTAAATCATTAGTGTCCATGTCGCCTGCTGCTAAAAGAATATAACGGTGATGAAAATTAAGTGCAATGTTTTTTCCACTGGTGGACATGTTGGACGTACCGAGATAATTGATTACATGGCATCATGAAAGCCATAATTTAATTAACCGATTTTAACATTTTGTAAACAACTAGATTTGCCATACTTTTTTAAAGCTCAAATTCGAACGATATGCTTCGACCATTCACAACACCATTTTTTTGAAAATGTTTGATGAGTTGGTATGGCATTTTTTCTTTTCAAGCTGAACAACTTGTAAAATTTTTAACCGCATTGCTTGTATAAGTTTGTTAGGTCAATGCAAGTAATGTGTAATAAAAAGCTTTCCCAACATCGGTTATTGATGAAGTACTTCTGTTTCCTATATAATATGGACTGATATAACAGATTAAAGTCTTTACTGGAAATACTACTTTGAAAAAATGTCACCGGATAATGGACACTTTTATCATAATGAAAGTTTACAAGCCTTTTTGAAACATTGTTTAACTACAAGGCTACTTAACGTAGTTGGGTGTTCTGAAGATGAAACTGAAATGTATTCATTAAATGAAATGTAGATACCAAAAGGTATAACCAGAACAATACTGAACTCAGGGGGAAACGGAAAGACCTTTAGACAAACTCAAAAACTTAAACGCATCAACCAAATAGATAACAATTGTCCTATTCCCGACACCATATAGTTGTGTAACTTGGCATGAAAAAAATCAATCCCCTTCAATTCATAAATACTAATAGTATTTTTGTTACTGTTTACTTAAAAAAGGTGACCTTTTCAGTGGTTCTAAAAATCACATATATATTTTGAATTAGGTAAAACCATTTATAAAAATACAATTGTTGAAAGGGAAAGTGATTTCACCAAGGTGAAAGTAGAGAAGAAATTCTAATGCAAGATCGTTCGTAACGTTTATTTTATTTGATAACATCACCAATTATCATGCGAAAGCGTGCTTCAGCTGGCTGATAAACAAAATTTTATACCAGTTCTGTGATAATAGACGTAATATTAAACTCCTAAATATAAAAAAATATAAAACATACCGGCATGATTAACAAAGACAAGAGGCTTGGAACAGGCGAAAAAAGGATGCGGGATTAAACATCTTTTTTTTTTAGATTTCAACCCTCCAATTATACCTCTAGCCAATGTAGAAAAAAACCCATACATTTGAACAGTAAAACTACAAAAGAAATCGGAAGTCAGAATACCTAACCAAAGGGCAGAAAACAGCTGAATGCCACCAATGGCTTCAGCACAACAACTATATCTCGCACTCGGAGGCGTGATTCAGCTGGCGCCTAAATAAAAACTTTTTCAAGTGATAATGGGCGTCATACTCAACTCCAAACGTTGCTCCAGTGATAATAGACGTCATATTAAACTCCAAAACTCCACAGTAATAATAGAAGTCATACTAAACTGAGTCTTCAAAAGTTTTTGGCCTTCGGCTGTTTTCTGTCGTTTTCTATCTAATGATAATGGACGTCATACTAAACTCCAAAACATATAGATGAACTAAAATTTAAAAAAAATTCATACAACACTAACAAAGGCTAGAGAGGAACATATGGCGGGGTTAAACATACATTGTGACTGTCAACTGTCAGTCCCACTATATCTCTTTAATGTAGAAAAAAAACCAATACACACAGTAAAACTCAGTTTAAAAGAAGACCGAATCCGTTGTCAGAAAAGGTAATAATTACCTTGGTTTAATTTCAATGTTGACATGCTGTTAATTTTAATTACTTAACACCCCTACTCATGCGTAACAAATCTCTAGCTAAGAGGTTCAATTGTAGTTTACATGAATGCGATTTTAATGAGGTCGAATTATTTACTTGCAAGTGAATATTTATAGCAATGTTTTTGCTTATTTCACAAATCTGGCAGCGTAAAGCGAATTCAACTGTGTCACTTTCATTTATGATTTCACAAACAAAAAGTCATAATTTATGTTTTTCTATATCTCGTATCTAATGCACCTTAGATATTTTTATCTTAATAAAAAAAGGCCAATTTGCTATTACTAATATCAATACATGTACGTGTCAGTCAATAGCTTTTTTTTTTTTTACAGTAGAATAGGTGGCTTTTAATTTTAAAGAGAAGAGATATTTGATTTTGAAGCGTAATTGCCAGTATTAGTAGTGATTAGTGAATCGTTTTTTAGATTTTATTTTCATTATTTTAGTTTAAGGCACCAATCACAAACAGATAATCAAGATACTAGAATCAAAAGTTACCACAACTTAAATTTGATATTTAAAGACAGATAATGTGTCACTAAATGATTGATCAGTCTTGCTAAATTCAAATTTTCAGCTATTATAATTTAAACCGTTTCATTCAGTGTAACGAAAGCAGCATTTTCATGAATTTGAAAAAGGTTAGAGTTGTCATTTCTTAACAACAGATCCAGGAAACCAAACATATTGGGCTTATTGCAAAATACATATTGGCGAACACCAATCTACAACCTTAATGTCATCTAATGATGAATAGACATACATTCAACCTGTTAATATAGGTTAAATAAAGTTGAATGATTTGACGTTTTTATTGAGAAATAGTATCATTCAGACGACACTGTAACGAAAGCATTGTTTTTATATAATATTGTTTTTGCACATCTGATAAATAGCAGAGATTTATAGTAAGTTGTAGTTACTGACACAAGAAACAAGATCGATACGCCATGCCGCATGACTAGGACTTAAATAATGTGCACAAATTAAGGCATTGTTGTACGATATACATAATTTTGTCTCCTTAAAATGTTCAAATCAAAATGATGATATATGTGTGGCCATTTCCAATTAATAACAACAAACAATCAAACTGAATATATATTGAGAACTTTCGGTTTTATGTTCCCCGGGATATAACTTTAAAAGGATAAATTAAGACAACAGTAGTATACCGCTGTTCAAAAGTCATCAATCGATTAAGTGAAAAGGATTCTGGGTCACAAGCCAATACGGAGGGAAACACGTCAACTTTAACAGGAACACCACGGAACAACAAAAACATTTAACTGCAACAAAAACAAGCACCTTTTTTTTCTTTATGATTCAAGCGTGACTGGAGAGTCTTTGCAGACGAAACGCGCGTCTGGCGCAAACATGAAATGTTATATCTTGTATGTATGATGAGTTTATTTGAACACACTTGCCATACTCTTGACTTGGGACACGACATTTTTAGAAAATGAATGGATTGAACCTGATTTTATGGCTAGCGTATGGCAATATTAGAAATACAACAAATACAAAAACTCATGAATAGTCCATCAGCTAGTTCTCAAAAGCGCTCTAGTTAAGGAGTTTGTGTTACACCCCAGGGTACCGCGATTTTTTTTGATAGAATTCAACGTCATTATCTTATTGATAAAATACAAGGTGTTAGACTAAAAAAAAAGTGTCCAAAAGAGGTTTTAAAACGTCCCTTTCAATGGTCCCCTCATTCAGCAATCACGACTAAGTAATTTTTAATTACATTTTTTGATATAAAGCGACTAAAAAAAAAATAAAGTATAGGTGTTAGCAACTAAAACAGATACAAAACTATCATATTTAATGTTACACTGAAGATTTTTTGTTTAAAAAAAAAGTCTTTTTTACATTACAAATAATCCGTTTTTTGGGTTAAAATTAAGGCATATTTTTTCTTTTCATAAAGAAATTCGTTATACATTTACCCGTTTTAGTTAATTAAACTTTAGAATTAATCATTATACAATGTTTCAGTAATTTGCAGCATTTATATATCGTCTAAAATATGAAATATTTGATAAATATATGTACGTGCAAATACTCGTTAAATTACGGAAATCATCAAATTACCGTCTTTGATTCAGTATACAACATGTACAATGCATTCACACATAAGCATTATCAATTTGCAAATGAAAACACACATTTAAATGTCGATTTATGATGTTTTGGTGAGACAAATTATTTTATAAAGTCAATGTGTAACAAAATATTACTGAAAAAGTACAAATTAAGGTGGGTTTTTTTGCGTTCAGAAAAGGTGCACTCTATCGAACTCAATAAAAGTCTGCTTGATTACATTTAGTGTTTTAGCTGTGTAGTGATTGACTTTAGATTATTAAGTCATTCAATCGACAAACATCGCTTTGAATGAACGTCAAATAGTCAGTTATGAGAATTGGCCATACTTTTTACGTTCTTAGGTACAAAAAAAATGGCTTTGTTGTTTTCAGTTTAAATAAAGATTCTGTTAAGCGTTGGTTGTTTAATGTACATGCAATTGTTATCAAAGGTGCCAAAATTATAATTTAGTATGCCAGACGCGTTTTTCGTCTACATAAGACTCATCAGTGACGCTCATATCAAAATATTTGTAAAGCCAAACAAGTACAAAGTTGAAGAGTATTGAGAATCCAAAATTCCAAAAAGTTGTGCCAAATACGGCTTAAGTAGTCTATGTCTGGGATAAGAACATCCTTAATTTTTCGAACAAATCAAAGTTTCATAGACAGGAAATTTATATAAATGACCACATTATTGATATTCATGTCAACACAGATTGTTGACTTCTGGGCTGGTGATACCCTCGGGGACGAAACGTCCACCAGCAGTGGAAAGAGCTTCCATATCCTTAAAATTCGTGATTTGGTAGGAATGGGTATCCCTGAAACATCCACACAAAAAGAATTTTAAAAAACTCGAATGAAGCGAGACAAAACTGATGTTATGAAATTTTTCAGACACTGCAAAGCTGGCCAAATCCATTTGAAACATCTGAGCAGTTATATGGCTTGTTCTAGGGTTCTGTTGCTTCTTCGGAATTTATGTGCAACCTTCTAAACGCGTATGAAAAGGGAAAGTTTGCTTCAAAAATTTTCATTAGTGAACGGCTTATACAAAAGTCAACCGATATCTTCAAAACAATTAAAAGATTATCATTGCTTACATTTTTAAAAAAGGAAATAAAAGACAAGCAGTTAATGGCTGATAAGAACAACAAAACATTGAGAGCAGATGAAAATAAATGTCACCTGCTTGTCATAGCCACGACAAGATAGTTGGTCGCGCAAAAGGCTCTCCAGTTTGAATCAGGTCCTCTTCCAATGTATCTTGCAAACTTTGATGGTACACATGTAATGAAAATTAGAATATGTCCTGGATAGTCTTTTAGAAAATGGTCATTCATTAGGAAGGCATGTGGATATTTGATGACATAGCAGTTATTCAACCCATTACTAGGATACCATGCAAGCACTTTTTTTATTTGGCAATTGTTATTTTAAAAACCATCCTTTTAGTTTCGAAAAGAGGTCCCGCATTGATTTTGTCACTGATTAGTATCCCACAATATCCATAAAAAAAATAACAGCAGGTCCTTGGGAGGGCAAATCATTACGATAAGTTCTAGACCATCACAATCGTGTTATTGGGAATGGAAGAAATGTTTGTTTTTTGGGGAAACAAAGTTGCTCTTGTTGAATTCTTTGGTTCGGAAAAGAGAAAATAATCCTATAGATTTACACTTGAATGTATTGATTTATTTGTATCACATGAAAGTATGTGCCACAAAATAAATTTTGGAAATGAAATAGCGTAGAATAGTTTTATCTTATAATCAAACAGGAAGAAGCCGATTACAAAATGTTTCTTAATGCAAAAATATGCAGCTGACAAAAGTTACGACTCCATTGTTATAAAACCTTCTGACATTGATGTGGAAGTATTAGCTTACTATTTTCACAGTTGCATATCAATTCTAACATTATTAGATTGGTGAGAATGTTTGTAGAAAACTGCCAGGATTTCACGGCAGTACAGGTTCAGTTTTTTGTCTGGTAAATGGAAAAAAGCAAAGTATTCGGCTTTTTGACACGTTATGTGTTTTCGGAAGGTCTATTCCATCGTGGTGAAACCTTTGAAAAGGTTGACGAAGAGTTGGCAAACACTCGAGAGGTTTTCGTGTTCTATATATGGCTACGAAATTCAAAATATCGATGAATAAAGATCAGAACGTTTTGAAATGCAACCAAAAAAAGATTTATTGTCATCTACTGCCCCCAACAAAAGATGCAATGTTAAAGCACATTAAACCATCCAACTTTCAGACGAAGATTTGGAAATTTGCTCTTACACACAACACTGGTCTGTTTCTAATCAACTATAGTTGGATTGTTTAGAACGAATGGAACAGTATCAATTGGCTAGACCAACCACCAGCGTTAGATGCTTTAATAATTCTGAAGTGTTGTTCATTTAAAGCTGGCTGTGCCAACAACAGATGTTCATGTGTTCAACAAGGTTTATCCTGAACAGATACCTGTATGTAATTGCTCGAAAGCTTGTAGATTTAAGGATTATCAAAACGTTGATATTGCTAACGATGACGACGAATATGATGGAAATGATGATAATGATAATTCGGTAGATGCAGGTGACCAAATTGATGATGATTCTATGGATTGACCTTCTGTGTGACCTTAAAATATAGTGATTCGGTTGTTAAAAGTTTTTAAAAAGATAGAGATCTAGAAACCCTGACAGTTTTGTTTGTTTTAATATGTAAGTTATTTCATGAATATGATGTATAAATTTGTGACAGAATCGTGCATTTCTAGTTGCCTATGTTTGTGTCTGTCGTTGATTCTATGTTTTTGTTTTTTACCTTTAAATGTTTTTTCAACAGCCTCTACATTGTAGTTACATTATGCTCTATGTTTGAATATAAAAAAATATACCATTTTATCAAGAAAATTATTACTTTTGCTTCTTTTCATTCAAAATCATAAATTTTGGAAATTACCCTCCCCCTTTTTTCTTGGTCCTCTACGATTAAAAATTAATTGAAAATTAGCCTGCGTTTTAATAATATATGATTTGTTCCATTTAATAAAAAGAATAGTACTGAATTATTGGTTTTTTTTTTACATTTTTTGGTAAATATGTGCAAAACAAAATTTTTGAGATACCCTTAAACAAGTCCCCTTTTAACCCCTTTTGGACACTTTTTCAAAAGTCTAACACCTCTTAAAATATTCTTCATATATTACTCTTTAAATCTATACCAAAAAAATGCGGTACCCTGGGGTGTAACACAGAATTGAAATTTTGCTCTACCAGCTGATGGACTAGAACATACTCCCACATCACCCGTAAAAACAGCCAGATCAAAATGACGGTATAATTTGTCAACTAACATGATGAATAACAATACTACCAACTGCGATGGTATCAGACGTAAAATGATCTCCGAAGAGTTACGTTCATAATAATGTTTGCATTTCAATGGTAAATGCCCAACAGCTCAACGGTCCAATCAAGACGGCGATATTTACTTATTGATACATTATGGCAAATAATACTACCAAGTATAGTCGCTTTCAGTTCAATGGTCTCAAATGAAATCATACGGTGTTGTTCTCACAATATTGAAACAAAATTTTCCTTCAACTCCCATAACAGTTGTTCAATTGAAATTTGTGGTAAAATATGATCAACTACGTATACATACACTTGATGGCGGTCAGTTTTGTTAAATATATGTCATATATAACAACTTTCTGTAAAATAGTTTCAAAGGAGTCGAGTTACGCAAGTCATGATGGCAAACAATCCTAGCAAGTATGATAATATCTGCGTTCACAAGGTGTTATAATCAAAATACTAAAAAAAATTAATTAAAAACGATCGAATCATATGGCGGTTTCGCATGTTCAACTACACATAATGGCAAACAATCCGATCGAGTATTGGATCTTTCTGTTATACGGACTTAGGAAAGCTACGTTCGCAAGGTCATTGTTACAATACTGAAAATTGGTCAACATAAATTGACAATATAACTCCTTTAAAAATTGAGATGGTCAAGTCTTAACCAAACAAATATAATACTCTCTTGGATTAACATTGCTTTGATATTCTAGTTTTAACTCCATTTGCAAGTTCACTTACGTGGATCGACACAACCTTAAAATATAGCGGAACATTACTCTGAAACAGAAAAAAAATCTGTTCTTTTGAATCTTGTAAAAGTGTGAAATAACATAATTGGAAATATTTGTCTAAAACATAAAAAAAGTGTCTTAATCCCAAATGTTGTCTTTAGTTTATATTGATACGCCAATCTTCTGTTATCATGACAGATTTTCTTATTTGTATATTTATGTAAATAAACACATCATAGATACCAGTACTAAATTTTGATTATACACCAGACGCGCGTTTCGTCTACAAAAGACATTAGTGTATTACTTTAATAACTTCTTTATCAGTAATTTCAGAATCTAATAAAGGCAACGTAGGATTCACTTATTTGTATATTATTTATTAAGTCTAATACTTAGGCTGTCCCCAAGAATAGTTTCAAAATGTTTAAACGGTACATCATTGTCTACTACACAGCGTGATTATGTCTTCGGTTTTATGGTTGACTAAAATTGCTAAGGGTCCGTTTTGGCAGTTGCACATAATTCAATCCCTTTTCCGACGCTTAAACCTTGCCTGGCTTGTCGTTTCGCTTTGTTAAATGAATTTCTGGATGAAATATAGAATTGTCTGTTAAGATCTGTCGGATGACGCAGAAAAGTGTTCCGAAATTTATCAAAAATTCTCCTCCAACTTCATATTACTTGCATTTTTTTGTGTACCTTAAGCAATTTTGTAATCAATCATATCGAAAAGTTTGATATACAGTGTTACAAAAGGAAGAATCTAAATATAGGAGTGTTAGATTGGACAAAAGAGGGTACTAACGATTTACCA
Organism: Mytilus trossulus; assembly: GCF_036588685.1. NCBI lineage: Eukaryota > Metazoa > Mollusca > Bivalvia > Mytilida > Mytilidae > Mytilus > Mytilus trossulus. Next base: position 60,095,820 of record NC_086382.1, read on the forward strand.
ATTGGTTGTTCCAAAGAATATAAAGCCTTGAAGATTGTTTTATTTAATACATAACGTATTATTCAACTGATCCAATATCCTTGCACGTTACAAAACATTGTAATTAAGAAATTCACGCTGTTATTGCAAGCTTCCTGTCAAGTTCAAGAAATTTATGTCAGCAATATTGTTACTGATTAAGACTTACATTGCATGTTTCATTAGGATACGATTACATTGTGTCAGTTGCAGGAAGGTCGCTTAATGTACGACATTGCAAATCTTTAAAAGTGTCACTCCCTCAACAAATACATATAGCCTGATCAATAAATCTATATTGGTTTTAAGGTAACAGCGTTTTTTTTTTGCTTTGGTGCAGAAAGAGTAGTCGTCTCTGTTAATGTTAAACAGAGGTAAAATGGCAACACATATAACACGTTGTGTTTATCTATCACAGTATCACTACCCAATCCTTGTCACGTCTCATGGTACGTAGTTTGCATGTCAATTTAATCAAAGAAACAGAAATGTCCAAATTAAATTTGGTTCTGTCCCACAGTTAAAGTAGTAACAGTTATCCCATCAACCATTAAATGTGGCGTTTCATCATACAAAACATGTCATGTCTGGATTGTTTGAAAGGTATCTCTAAAATAATTCGCCGCCTTTTTAGTAATATGCCTCCTTCGAAATTGGTTCTTCACTGAATCAATCATCACTCTTCAAACCACAGACAATTAAAGTTATACTGCTTCTCACTCAGCTATAGAGAGGGGAGATAAAGACGAGTGAGATTGAAGAGTACTAATAATATCAAATGACTTCAAATGAATATACATTGAGCTTGAACTGCATGTTCCACTGTGCTTATGGAATACACTTTAATAGATCTTTATGATAATTTCACATCATCACGATCTTGTCATAATGAGTATTGACAAATTACCGCTATCTGTTGATCATCACCCGGTTAATAAATTACAAAGCGTCAAATAAAACTTTTGATTGAAAATAATAACATATTTATTTTAGAAAGAAATACAATGTTATTCCTTAATTGCTGTAATAAATTTAATCAACTTAGTATTTAATTTGACCTTTTAAGTTGTTTTGCATACACTAACACTGATGTGTGATGTACACAAAACGCACGCCTGACGTACCAAATTATAAGTCTGGTTTCTGAGTTAATACTTCACAACTGTAGAAAGGGAGATAATTAAATCTGAGATGCAGGTATAGAAATTCAAGTGTTGCAAAATTGGAAACATATACTAATCAATGAAACATAAATGTGCTTTCTATTGGATTCCCATTTATTATTTTCGTTGCATTATATCCAATTTTAATAAGTCGATGAACATTTTTGAAAATTCATTGTAAAATTACAAATATATATTGATAATGTACGTCTCTTTTAATTCCAAATTTAGTTTTCACTATTGTTGAATTTTGCCGGTTCTATGTGTGGATTTCGACTTCGTATTTTTCTTGGTTATCCAATTGTAATTTTTAGACTGTTGATTTATCTTTATATATGAAAGAAGATAGTTCTAATAGGCATTAACATTATGTTAATGTAAACACTAAAATATGAAATAAGGTATGTTGATATCAATAATTGGTTGTAACAAATACTTGTAAGACTCCCAGATAACGATATTTATGAATTCAATTTAAACTATTTTTAATTTGAAAGAGTAATCAAAGGAGAATGCGTCTATGGGTAACAAATGCTTGGCTTGTAAAAATACTGCATATTAGATATAAAAAAAAATCAATTTATTAAGGGACATAACTGGAGAACATTTAAAGTGAAACAACTCTAATTCTATCTTTATTTGTTTTAGATGATAATTGGCATTGTGTCTTAATATATGGTATCATACGATGAGATTGTGGAAACCGTGTATTAAGCAATATCTTTTTCATTTATAAAGTGACAATCATACATATTACTCGAGAACGATGAATGTGAAGGCTATCGAATTTAAACTTTATTGGTGATTGGTTGTAAAAGGTATTGTGATTATGGTTCAAAAGTTTGGGTTGAAACAAACTATACTTAGATCGTCTTTTTCATAATGGAACAATTGCACAAACTCCCTTGTAGAACAGATTTATTACAAAAACATTTTAAGAATATCCTATGTTAAGGAGTAGATTACCTTAGCAGTATTTGGCACAACGTTTTGGAATTTGGGGTCCTCAATGCTCCTCAACTTTGTATTTGTTTTGGCTTTTTAACTATTTTGATCTGAGCGTCACTGATGAGTCTTATGTAGACGAAACGCGCGTCTGGCGTATAAAATTATAATCCTGGTACTTTTGATAACCAATTAAAAAAGATACTAGATTTACTGATTGATCGATGGTGATGATTTGTAAAAAAAAAAATGAAATTTAACTATTTTATTAACAATCTTCTTATTCTTGTACAGCTCAAAAGTTATCAGCTCTAAGAAAACAATGAATTTCTAACTGGTATATATAATTATCTTATTTACAATATCCCTGTGTATATATAGCTCACAATGTAAATGATTTTAGAAAACATGATTTTATATCTGGAAGATAGTTGTCTTATTAAGAACCTCCTTCTTTCTGTATAGCTTAAAAGGTAACAGTTCTGAGAAAGATATATTAATCTTGTTAAGCACCTTGTTCATACCTCGACATGGAAAGTTTCTTTCATATACCTTCTTCCGGTAAAGAGTTGAGAACATAAACGTTGCTTCTCCAATAGAGTAAATATTAACCAAATAATCTATTATGTAGTATCTATATAAGAAGTTCATGGTTTCACCAACAAAGAGGATTAAGCTATATATTTTAATAACCTCCCAAAACAAGACGACTAAACCATTGCGTTACCACAGAGACTGGCTTCAAAAATGCAACTGAGAACCTGTATGTCGTGTAAGAGGGAAATAACTCTGCAAAATTTTCATTTTTAAATTTTATAGAATATAATCACGTTTTTAAAATCGCATGGGCAAATAGTGCTCATATAAATTGAAATGCAATATAATTTGTTAATTTTAATGATTGGTCGAAAGGCACCGAAAATATTGTCTTTCTAGATAAGCAAAGCGCTACTCGCTATTGAGTATTTATTCTGTTCAAATGACCGTTCAAAAACCCCATGCTCGCACTACTTTCTCATATGTCATGTAACGATATATAAGAGAATATCAATTGAACGAAATTTTAATTTAATAAATAAGGATTTTTCGGTGTTAGAAATAATTTAGAGAGTTTTTACTTGATTTATAAAATGTTTAGCTCTATACAGTTATAAATTATCCCTGCTTGTACTAAAGAAATTAGTACATTTTAGGAATTTAAGTGCATTGCAAGAATTAACAAATTATTACATTTTATGAATTAAAATTCATTGCAAGCTTTAACAAATTTAATAGTACATCTTATAAATTTTAGTGCAATTGTTTTTGTAAAAAACACATGTTCTGTTTCAAAGACACTTATAACCAGGAAGAATAAAGTAGTGTCTGATAGTCTATCTAATTTAAAAGATAATTTTGAAATAGCACTTTCAAAAGTACATGTGCATACCCACGATTAAAAAAAGGAAAAACAAGGAACACCTTTTAAGCTGTGTTTTGTATATGCGGACAAACATTGGTATTTTTTGTTTGATTCAGCGTCTTATTTTTGTTATTTTCAAATGACCTAAAAAAGTATTTTGTACTTTATAAATATATTTCAAGACTATTTGTACTAAATTTGTAATATTGGTATGATGTTGTCTTCAAAATAATCTATATCTTCCATCTATATGAGATTGTAAAACTATTATTAAATAAGTTTGAAGTTTAAAGAAACCTTACTAACAGTGGCACTCAAGAACATATTTCACACTGTATGCTTATATAACTGAAATTCCATTATATAATAGAACATATTACAAAAACATGAGCTAGATTCTATTTTGATGAAGACACATTATCATTATTATATTCACATACAACTATTTTCGACTATTCTTAGGACATGACATAATTAAGGTAGTGTTATTACATAAAAACAAATTGTATTCTAGGATTGATTTTGTATAATGTAGTATTCAATTAAATATCTACTTAACTTAATATCTACTTCAGACTCAATTAACAGTTTTATAATAAAAAAAGGAATCTGTGCTACATGTTTTAAGCTATATCTATAGTACAATTGTCAGTTTAAGATTTTATTTCAATATTAACTGTATGCATGTATGCAAAAGAAAGTACAACAAACTGCACACAAGCGAGAAAACTTATGCTTTGTTTTTGGGTTGAAGTTAACAAAGACAAATTTAGTGTTTTATCTATTTTGTAACAGTTGGCTTCTACTTGAAACAAGATCTGACCGGTTGTATACGAAAATAGGTAAAAAAATATAGTCCCTTGAATTTGACAGTTGCAGGTAATTAATCCTATATCTTATTGCAGTAAAACATTTCTGTTTCATAAGCATATGTCTTTTTTAAATTTTAAATCACTTTTATCTTTTTTGGGGGGTTTCTATAGAATATTTTGTAAACTTGAGGGTAGAAAGTTGATTGGTTAACTTTCAGTGATGGTTATTTCTTGTATGCAAGGAAATTTTATGTGATTGTTTTTCTATAACACTGGACAGGATAAAACATTACTCATGCCAAGTATTTCCTTATTTGAAACAAAGATAAATTTTGCACATTTTTAAATCGCAAATTTAACAAAAACTAATAGAGGGAATTCAATGGTGGTATTACACCTGTAGTCAGCTCTCTTATATACACGTGCTGATGTCGAATAGCATTGACACGATCATTATCTCTAAATTCAATGTTCATAAAATATTAAAATCCTTTAATCATAACATTGAGATTTGTTTTAGACCCAGTCATATATAGCCGTAGCCAGGATTAGCAACGGTGGCCGTTTATTATTTATCATCCCTGTCATTTGGACACGGTGGATAGTTGTTCTGTCGTCAATCATACCACATGTCATCATTTTTTTATACTTCGTTACATGTACAATAACGATCTACACTTAAAAGAATGAATATCATAATTTCTATTACAAATGTATCTGTTCTCGATATCACCTATTCCGGTATTGAAAATCAAAACTAACCTGCAATTTATCACATCATCAATATAAAAACAACTAACTTATATGTAAATTTTTTAAATTGTTTGTATGCACATTGAACGACAAATTTATGTGACGTATATAATTTTTCTGACGTCAGACACTCAAATCAATCCATGTGTTCGTAGAAAGTAGATGTTGTTGTGTCCTGTTAAATTGTTCCTTTTAAAATTGTTATACGATGATGACTGATGTACCCATATTTTGACTATTTTATTAATTGTGACTGTTTAGTTAACGCATAATGTAAATGTAGCGGAATTTGATGAGACTGTTATGAAAGTGAGAGGGTTAGCGCTATAGAACCAGTATGGAACGCCGGAACTGTCTTATAGTGTAAATATTTAATGTGTTATGTCGCTTTGCCTTTACGTTCTGTCATTTCTTCTTTATGTTATGTGCAGATGCCTTTATGTCCTGACACGGCATCTCTGTGTTATGTCAAATTAGTAATTTGTTTGGTCAAAAAAATGTATGATATGTCATTGCTAAACTTTGTTGTGTAAAATATGCATTACATTATGCTGTAACTACTATATATTCTGTGAATACTTCGGAACTTTATGATCAACCACCTTTATATTTTCTCATATTTTATCTATGTTGTGTCTATTCTTCTTTTACGTAGGTCTGTTAATAATTGCGTCCTGTCTCAAGTGTTATTGTTATGTCAAATGTTCTAAACGTTTTGTCGTGATACACCTTTGTTCTATGTAAATCTCATGATATTATAGTCTTTTGGCGTTATGTTGTGTTTATTCAGATGTATCTCTAGTGAAAAACATAATACATCATGGTATAATTCATATGCGTTTTGCCGAAGAGTAAGGACTCTCTGTGAGCATTCATTGCGTCATGTGCAAATGCCTTTTACATTATGTGCAAACAACTAATACGTTTTGTGCAAACCTCGTTTACGTTATGTGCAAACATTGTTTACCTTATGTGCAAACACCATGTAAGTTATGTGCAAATACCTATTACATTATGTCCAAATATCTATTACGTTATATGCAAACACCTTTTACGTTATGTGCAAATACCGCTTACATTATGTGCAAACACCATGTAAGTTATGTGCAAATGCCTATTACATTATGTCCAAACATCTATTACGTTATGTGCAAATACCTATTACTTTATGTCCAAACACCTATTACGTTATGTGCAAACACCTATTACGTTATGTGCAAATACCGCTTACATTATGTGCAAACACCATATGAGTTGTGTGCAAATGCATATTACATTATGTCCAAACATCTATTACGTTATGTGCAAACACCTATTACGTTTTGTCCAAACACCTATTACGTTATGTGCAAATACCGCTTACATTATGTGCAAACACCATGTGAGTTATGTGCAAATGCCTATTACATTATGTCCAAACACCTATTACGTTATGTGCAAACACCTATTACGTTATGTGCAAATACCGCTTAAATTATGTGCAAACACCATGTAAGTTATGTGCAAATGCCTATTACATTATGTCCAAACATCTATTACGTTATGTGCAAACACCTATTACTTTATGTTCAAACACCTATTACGTTCTGGTAAACGCTTTTTTGACACAGATTTAAATAAAACGCATCAATGATATGCACTTTGTAAATGAAGAAAATAAAAATTTTGACCTTTTTAACAAACTGTGGATTTTCATAATTATATTGAATGGTGTAAAAAGGCTATATACATACTATGTATTTAATTTTATGGGAAATTATTTTGCTCCACATTAAAAGTGTGCGTTATGCAAACCACATTAAAAGTTGTGCGTTATGAAATAATTATATTGAATGGTGTAAAAAGGCTATATACATACTATGTATTTAGTTTTATGGGAAATTATTTTGCTCCACATTAAAAGTGTGCGTTATGGTTTCATAACGCACACTTCAGGTGACCCGCCCCTCTTATCTGACAATTTTTAAAAAAAATCACAGGGATGTTGGAAAAATTTGATCCGATTTTCGATCAGACAGGTAGACGGGTGTAACAAAAAGCTGCATTTTCTGTAAAAAAAACCTGTTTTTTTCATATTAAAAACTGCTTTATCCTGTAATCCACAAAAATGACGCATACATATATTAATCTGAAAGAAAGGGTTATCAGCCTTGTTTAACCTTCACTGGCCATACTCAAAATTAAATTCCGCAACTTGAAACTCCAAATAGTGACTTTCATTTATCCGTATTTCGTCCGGTAACTTTTCGAATCGTGTCATCAAGAACGATACAAAAAAATACATAATTTAGTAAATTGTTATTGTTTTCTTCTATTATTTTTTTTATAAGTGATGTACATATCGTTTCTTTTGTTGTCTATAAGAATAAATAGATAATTTCGTTGCTAAAATGGTCATCATAACCTAATTTTTCCTTTGAATTTCAGAAAATACTAACTATCTTTTAAAAAGGATGTGGTGTGAATGCCAATTAGACAATTTTCCACGAAATACCAAATGACATGGAAATAAATAACAATAGATCCCCTTATGGCCTCGCTTTTCGTCCTGTTTCTAAAGCTCGTACAAATAAATTTCACGTTTACCGACAAAGTACATTTATAATCAATACATTATTCCACAGTTGTTGATATGGATTTATCTATTTGTTCAATATTTCAACGAATATCGTCGTATAAATTAGAAACATAAACTTATTTTCCGAACGGAGAGTCTTAAATTCAATGAATATTACGGGATATACGGTATAAACGGTAAACTTCGATGCGCTTAGTTATAAGCGGGAATGGTTCGATCAATATAGCTAAGTACACAATTAAGCCAAATGTTCATAAAATGAATTTGCTGCACACCATTATTCTGACAAATCTTATTTAAAAAAATATAAAGTTTCATACAAATATATTCTATTGGATTTCAATGTTATCATTCTAAAATATGTTTTGTCAGTTTCTGTAAAATATTGCCATTTTTGTCGAGCCTTCGAAAAAGCGAGACATAGCGATCCTAGATTCCGTCGTCGTCGGTGTCGTCATCGTCGTCGGCGGCGGCGTCCACAAATATTCACTTTGTGGTTAAAGCTTTTGAAATTGTAAAAACTTTCTTAAACTACCTAAATGTATACTGGATTTCTTCCAAACTTGGACAGAAGCTTGTTTATGATCATAAGATACATGTACATGTATCCTGAATTAAAATTTGTAAAAATAAAATTTAATTTTTTCCGTATTTTACTTATAAATAAACTTAGATTTTCTGCCAGGAAATAATACATTTACACTGTGAAGCAACACATTCACTCTGTGGTTAATGTTTTTAGAATTTTAATAACTTTCTTATACTCTTTTGGATTTGTACCAAACTTGGACAGACGCTTGTTTGTGATCAAAAGCTAGTATCTGGAAAGAAATTTTGTTAAGACCTGTGTTTTACTTAAGAATGGACTTCCAGTTATCATTACAGTCTGAAGTTCTTCTGTAATTTTCCTGCTACTGATTATAAATTAAGAGAGTTCACTTGTCATGTTTTGTATTATTGGAATTTTGGAACCCTGTTGTTCATCCGTTTAAAGCACCATGCAACAATTGCCAGGTAACTCCCAGTTTTCAAGAATCTTAAAATGTGCAGTATGTCATTGATACGATTCGAGCTCTCAAAATGAATCAAGATAATATAAGGACAATAATACATTTGTAAAAAATATAAAACCCTTGTTATGTGTTGTTACTAGTTGAGAACATATTTATGTTAAATATATGAATCAAAGCACTGAAGTACTGAACATCGGATAACCGCAAGTTCTTGTGGACAGTCACAAGCACTTGTCCCAGAAAACCAAATCACATCTTTTTACCTGAAAGTGACGTTAAAGTACAGATAGATAGTTTTTTCTGCGCGTGAATGATAAATTCAACCTCATCGTAGAAGTCATAAAATCAGTAAAGTCTGGGTTTTTTTGTTTTACATTATTTTAATATTTGTAAATTACAGTTACATGTATATATAATTTTCATCCATTTGTATATCATTCTATTGCACTATATTAGTTATAGTGCTGTGCAAGTGCATGGTGGACACTCTTCTGTAATATTTCGATTTTTGTAATAGATTGCATTTGTCAATGAGTTGACATTCATATTTTCCAGGAAAAACATTCAATGTCCCACGAAAGAGGAAGCAAAGACAGATAACTCTGCATGTGATATCGCAAACGTTCTTGAGATATTCTCCCGCATGCGGTAACACACTTTTTCTGTACGTGTGTATAAATATTAAAGATTTGTTTACTTTATTTATGTTTCTCTTTATTTATGTTAAAATATCTTCGTCCTCAAACAATATAATCTGAAAAGACGTATATATTATGTGTTGACCTTGTCAAAAGTCTATCATAAATAAATGTAATTTGGCGCCTCAAAAACTATATGTTATGATTATGTATGCATGATATGGCGACCTATGAAATGCCCCGCTTGGTGCAGTTGGAAAAGAACATTACATAAATAAGGCCGTTAGTGCTCTCGTTTGAATTGTTTTGCATATTCTTTTCGGGGCCTTTTATTGTTGACTATGCGGTATGGGCTTTCTTTATTGTTGAAGGCCTTACGTTGACATAAAGTTGTTAATTTCTGCGTCATTTTGGTCTCTTGTGGAGATTTGTCTCATTGGCAATCATACCAAGTCTTTTTCTTTTTTTATATCAACTTATTTTCCGTTCACATTTTCCGTAAAGAAATGAGGTTGCATTTTGTTTTTTACATGTAGCTTTTTTTTGCTTCGAATAACAGGGCGGACCTTTTAGTTTCAATAATTACTTTTCACATATAAATTATGTTTGTTTGCTTCATGATGTGGCTGAAATTCAGCAGCAACTATTGGCTTACATGAGATAAATATTTACAGACTGTTCTCTTCTGAGGATATTAAGCCATCAAATGCCGGAAAGTTAACTGTGTGTATTACATTTCAGATCAAATATAATTAATTCATGGTCGTTTTATTATGCATATATTACACACTGAAATTAAAAATTGAAATATCAATCATTAATACGTCTTTACTTGCATTGCTAATCTGCAATATGTAGACGTTACGAGCGATCTTCGTGTCTATAAGCGTAACATACGTTATCGCTAAAAATCGGACTTTTTTTAGGGTTTAGACGCTACAAAAATACTTCTAGAATAAGTAAAGTTAATGTACCTGTCTGGTTAGGGGAGGGTTTGGACCCTGCTAACATGTTTTACCCCGGCTCACTATGTATGTATGTGCCTGTCCCTAGTCCACGTAGTCAGGAGCTCATAATTCAGTGGTTGTATGTTGTTTGTGTGTTACATATTTGTATTTCGTTCATTTTAAATAAAATACAGCTCTTAGTTTTCCAGTTTGAATTGTTTTACATTGTCATTGCGGGGCCTCTTATAGCTGACTATGCGGCATGGGCTTTACTCATTGTTGAAGGCCGTACGGTGACCTATTATTATTAATGTCTGTGTTATTTTGGTCTCTTGTGGAGAGTTAATTGTCTCATTGGCAATCATACCACATCTTCTGCGGGACCCCAATAACGGCTTTAGTTGTTCTCGACAATTGTCGGTATGGTGGCCTTATACTTCAAATGGAATATTTATGCAGTCTTTGAAAGTACCAAACAAATAGTTTTCACAAGAATAACATGACAGGTACGTAACTGTCAAATAAGCACATTTCAAAGCAGAAAAAAAAATGATAAAGACTATTGATATTAGGAACGATTTAAAAGATATTGTCTCACGATCTATACTCCCGAGTTCTGCCCTGTTATTCGAAGCAAAAAAAAACTACATGTAAAAAACAAAATGCACCCTCATTTCTTTACGGAAAATGTGAACGGAAAATAAGTTGATAAAAAAAAGGAGACGTAGTATGACTGCCATGAAACTTCTTTCCACAAGAGACCAAAATGACACAGAAATTTACAATTTTAAGTCAACGAACGGCCTTCAACAATGAACAAAGCCCATACCACAAAGTCAACAATAAAAGGCCCCGAAAACAATATGTAAATACAGTTACTTAGTGTCGTTCAAATGTTTTCCGCAATATTTAAAAAAATCTACCACAGATTGTATTATTTCGTTATGTCGATAAATGAAAGACACAGTCATACATAAATATCTCGTTGCGCTGAAGATAAGTTTGCAACCGTACTTTTTGGAATAGTCATGAATTATATTACAGTGCTAATATTGTATAGATAATAAAACTTACAATAGTTAAATTGATTACAATTATATTAGAGTGACAGTGGTATTCACAGCAAAAAAGAAAAAGGCTATAAATATCAACAGTTAACACATTATTAATGTTCATGAACAATTGAAAAAAGAACACAAACAAATATTAGGTTGGCAATGCATATTAAAAGAAATACAAGTTATACAGATGTTCGTAATAAAAGATAATATACTTTATGGTGATTTTTATAATGACTGGTAGACTGCTATTTAAAAGTACAGTCAAATGCTTAAGTGTTATAGTGGACTGCAATTTAATAAAATTGAAATTAAGATTTTTATTAATATTTTGTATATAGGTATCCCTTAATGATGCATAGCATGGACAGATTGAGAAGACATGGTATTCATCCTCAATTTCTTGTCTGTTACAGGATAGGCAAATGCGTTAACTTCTTTCAATGTTGGTATAACGCCCTCTTTCAATTGCTAGGGAATGTGCACTTAGTTTAAATTTACTGAAAACTGATCGGTCAGTTTTGAATTTACATATATCAATATATGGGGGCCTTTTTCTAATTCTTTTAGTATTACAAAAGAAATTTAATTTTTCACATTTATTGATAGAACAATTCATAATTTGATAAACCTGGTCATAGATTCTTTGTTGGATACTATTTATGTGATATTTTTTATTTAAATTAAAAGTATCAAAAGTGAGATCACCAAAACCTAATTTATTTAACCAGTCTTTTACATTGTTAACCCATTTACTTGTTTTCTCTACATTATTATATATTTTATGGACTAAAATGTTAGGCGAGTTTACAATATGGTTTAGAAATTTTATAGCCGAAAGCTGAATTTTAAAGTACAAAGGGATTCTGTTTGTCTCAGTTAAACAGGCTACATTTGTGGTTTTGCACTGTACTCCTAAAATTTCTTTAATAAATTTAATATGTAAATGTTCAAATGGATCTGAATCTTTGAACACTTGGCTTACACCCCAAACTTCACTTCCATAAAGGGTTATTGGAACAACTAAAGTATCAAATAATTTTTCAAGCATACTGCAGGAATTATCTAAAGAGACTGTTTTTTTTTAATTTTAAACCAAGCCTTTCTTCCTTTTTCCATAAGATTTTTTTTTTAATGACTTAAACTTCCTGAACAATTTATAGTTATTCCAAGGTAACAAATAGATTTAACAGTCTCAAGATGTTCTTTTTCAACTTTAAAATAATTACAGTGAGATTTTCCATTAGAATTGAATATTTATAATTTTTGATTTTTGTTTGTTAACATAAAGTTTCCATAGAGAACAAAATTTAGTTAACTCATTTAGTGCATTTTGTAGCCCTTCTTGGGTTTCAGACAATAAAATAATGTCATCTGCATATAATAATGATGTTAATTTAACATCTCCTATAATAATTGGTTGAGTGTTTGCATGATCAAGGTCATTTACAAGGCCATTTATATAAATATTAAACAAAGTGGGGCTAAGAACATCCCCTTGTTTTACTCCACAATTTGATATAACTTTAATGAGAAGATATGATCTGCTGTTCTAGCTTTTTTTTTTAAGCCAATCTGATTTTCACTTATCAAATTATTGGTGTTAATAAACTACATTAGTCTAGTGTGTATAATTTTATTGAATAATTTTCCCAAATTAGAAGTCAATGAGATACCTCTATAATTAGAGGGGTCAGATTTGTTCCCCTTTTTATGAATTAAAGTAATCAGACTTTTGTTCCATAATTTTGGGAAGCTGCCTTTCATAAATACTAGGTTGAAAAGTTTTAATAGGGGTTCTAATAATACTGGCATACCGCATTTAATCATTTCATTAGAAATTAATTCTTCAGCTGATGATTTACCATTTTTAAGTGTTTTAACTGCATTTAAAATTTCAGCTGGGTGGATTTGTTTATTAAATTCGTTGTCAGAGTTGCATGTATTTAGTGTCTTTTTTAAGGCTGTTAATTTTTCAATTATTATGTCATGGAATTTATTGTTTTGGATATTAGAAGTACTGTTCATTTTTTTTAAAGTAGTTTATAAATAATTCTTGATCAAAATGGTTTTCCTCTTTTACTTCTGAAAGAGAACTTAATTTGTTAAGTAAATTCCAAAATGTCTTTGGGTCTTTTTTCATATTTAGTGAAATTTGGTCACAGATTTGACTCTTGTAACTTCTTTCTTCTTGTTTACACCTTCTTCTTAATTTAGATTTGAATGAGTAAAATGATTTAAACTTGCAAGTGTTGCACTTAATTTAAAATTTGCGAGTAAAAATAAAACATTCAATCTGTTCCGGGTTGAGGGCAACATTTATCAATATCATAGAATGATAAAAATAATCAGAAAAATCAGTAACATATAGATAAATCAATTCGTAGTTTAGAAAGTATCTCTCTATATATGTAGCACAATATATGCACCGACAATCGACTTAGTTGTGCGCTTGTTCTGTGTGTTTGTATGGCACTGCGTTTTTTGTTTCGTTGACTATTCAAAACCACGCTAGGTTGCCGCGGACATTACCTTGAACAAGAACTATCTTTAAAAAAGATATCCGACCTATTTAAATTTGAGTATATGTTTAAAACTATCATTTCGATAACCTTCAGAAGCACAATGACTTAATGATGCAGGACCTCTTTAATTAAATCTCCATCTGAATGTAACTACAAGAAATTCTATACGAAGTCTGGTTATACTAGGGCAATAATATAAAAGAATATTGTGATGACACCTAAACAATTTATTTGTGTTCAGTATTCTTGGTCCTCGTATCTTTGTGTTTACATTCACCAAAACCCCGCGGAAATCTCACATGCGTAGGTGCGTTCTAAAAGTCATGTACGTTCGTACAACAAAGTTTACATTACAAAAATTATAATTATCCCGAATAAACAGCTGTCATGGATGCAAAGAGCTATTGGAGAAACAATTATTTTAATAAAAATATAAATCTTTGTAAGATCTAGTTCAAATATTTATAGTTTTTCACTTGCTTTCCATCACGATATAAATAACGAGACGTGTTTTCAAACACAACCAAATCATCCACCATGAGATCATTTTGTCCAATCACAGAAAGGATTTTCTAGCATGCGTATTCTGTTGCCATAGTTAAGCGTCCTTAAGTTCAAAGGGCACAAACAGAAACTATACCGACTACGTCGGAAAAAGAATACAGCGAAGTAGTTCAGAGCTTTTTAGAAAGCTAAACCTTATAGTTTTCAAAGTGTATATCACTGATGCCTTTTTTTTTAATCTGTGTCAAAAAAGCGTTTACCAGAACGTAATAGGTGTTTGCACATAACGTAATAGGTGTTTAGACATAACGTAATAGGTGTGTGCACCTAACGTAATAGATGTTTGGACATAATGTAATAGGCATTTGCACATAACTTTCATGGTGTTTGCAAATACTGTAAGCGGTATTTGCACATAACGTAATAGTATTTGCACATAATGATGAAGTTTTTATACATAACTTAATAGGTATTTGCTGATAACGTAATTTGTGAACAATGTTTGCACATAAGGTAAACGAGGTTTGCACCAAACGTATTAGTTGTTTGCACATAATGTAAAAACCATTTGCACATGACGTAATGAATGCTCACAGAGAGTATCAGCTGTACGGCAAAACGCATATGAATTATACCATGATGTATTATGTTTTTCACTGGAGATACATATGTATAAACACAACATAACGCCAAAAGACTATAATATCATGAGATTTACATAGAACAAAGGTGTATCAAAACAAAACGTTTAGAATATTTGACATCACAATAACACTCGAGACAGGACGCAATTATTAACTGACTTACGTAAAAGAAGAATAGACACAACATAGATAAAATATGAGAGAATGTAAAGGTGGTTGATCATAAAGTTCCGAAGTATTCACAGAATATATAGTAGTTACAGCATAATGTAATGCACATTTTACAGAACAAAGTTTAGCAATGACATATCATACAATTTTTTGACCAAACAAATTACTAATTTGACATAACACAGAGATGCCGTGTCAGGATATAAAGGCATTTGCACATAACATAAAGAAAAAATAACAGGACGTAACGGCAAAGCGACATAACACATTAAATATTTACACTATAAGACAGTTCCGGCGTTCCATAAACCAGGTTTAATCCACCATTTTCTACATTTGAAAATGCCTGTACCAAGTCAGGAATATGACAGTTCTTGTCCATTCGTTTTTGATGCGTTTTGTTTTTTGATTTTGCCATGTGACTATGGATTCTCCAAATTGATTTTCCTCTGAGTTCAGTATTTTTGTGATTTTACTTTTTACAGAATGATGTATGTTGTCGATAATATAGTTCATTAACCATCCTATGCATGTTTTTTCGGGTTGAGAGGGTAAAAAACTGATAACTTTAACAGTCAATATATACACTTAGAAAAAAAGTATTGCAACACTTCGATTGAAAACATTGTTAAATGACAATTCAATTCAATTCAATATTGTATTCAAGTCTGATCTCTCAATAATATATTATACAACATTACATTAAATGTTAAAATATAAAAATAGAGTCATTCTGTACAGAATTACAAGAGACTATAACATTAACTATTACAGGCTTTGACACAGCTACGAATCATATTATTATCTGTAAATAAAAACACTAATTTCTGTTTATCATCAACAGACATAAAATCACTATTAAAATGTGTTGCTTCATCAAAAATATTTTTTTTTTTATTAAAATCGTCATATAAAGAACACGATAAAATAACAAGGGCTTCAGCTCTGACATATTCATACAATTATTACAGCCGATCTTTTACAATTATTTTTTCAAATCTCTCTGTTTCTATATTGTTAGTGGTGCTACACCACATCGAAATTTTTAGCAAAATAACTACTTTTCGAAAATGGCATTGGAATTTTACAATAAGTTTCCGTTTCAAAACTGTTCTTAAATAAATTATATGTACGAAGTTTGTTACCATCTTTACCAGATAAAGCTTTCTCTGATTGTAAATTGCCTTGCGTCTGTTCGACACATTTACTAAACATTTTAGACTTAACAGTATTGACAAATTAAGAACTATCAACATATTCTGTAATGATACACAAATGTTTTGCATTATACTCAGAAAATGTTTTCCAATTTTTTATACACTTATGTTTTATATTCATAATGTCCATATCCATATATATGGAACATTTTCTGTTCAGACGATCAGAACTCATATTGTTCAAACGGCACCATAGTCGAATTAAGCATTGCCATTGTTTTTGAAAGATAGGTATCCACCCCATATCCCCTGCAACTGCAGCATTTGGAGTATATTAACCCATTCCAAGAAAAAAATCTGAAAGCTCTTTTATGGATGGCATTTATAAAAGAAAAGTAATTACAATCCCAAATACCAGCACCATATTCAACAATTGGAAGCACAAAACTCTCATATAATTTTGAAAAGACATTACGAGTAACGCCAACTAATATTTGCACTTAGCTATAAATAGGCCAAGTGCTCTATTTTCAGAAACTGCAACAGCTTTAGCAGTTACATTATAATCTTAAACTTCACTTACAACTAAACCTAAATATGTGTAAGTAGTAGAATATTCAATAATATCATTTCCACATTTAAAGTCATCATGTGACTTATTAACAGAAGGTGTCCTAAAATGCTATTACTTTTTGGAATTAATGGTCATACAATTATCTCCATGCCATATATCAAATGCATTTAACAGAATTTGTAATTCTTTTTCATCGTTTGCAAGTAAAACCACATCATCAGCATATAGCAAAATACAAACTTTTTCATCATCAATATCAATACCACACTCATATGATTTCAAGAATAAAACTAGGTCATCAATATATAAATTAAATAAATTAAATATGACATGATTTTAGAATATGCATAATTCGGGTTTTACCAAATATTGTTAACCCGTTAATGTTTTAAAATTGAAACTCATGGTATAAACTTACTTTTCATCTTATATTAATGCTACATGTATATAACATAAGAGCTGCACGGAGATAGTTTTTCGCGCTTTTCACAAAAAATGCAAATTTTAGAAGACACATTTTTTCCAAAACATTAGTTCTGCAATAAACAAAGATTTGTTTGCATTAAACTCATTCAGAACTGTTTGAAATGCTTAGTTTAACTCACATGTTCTGTATCAGATGTTTAGTTAGCTGTAAAATTTACTTTTATAAAATGTCAGTATAGAAGATAAGAAAAAGGTTAAATAACTTTTTCAGTACAGCTCTAATGATGCGACTCTCTAGTTTTATTTTTACCTGAAATGTAAGTTAATAACACAAATTCAATTTTTAAACCATCAACGGATTTAAAGTATTTGGTTAAACCTAAATTATACATATTCTAAAAATCATGTCATTTTACATTGTTTTCAATGGAAGTTTTGCAATGCTTTTTTCCAGGTGTATATTTGAACAAGCGATATATTTTGCAAATGTTTGCGATATTTTGAACTATTCTTCATAACAAATCTAAGGACGCTTATGCTTTAAATAATATATTTTAATCAAACACCGCACAAAAAGTAGCGGAAATTACTAAAATTTTATGATAAATATTTGTGTTCTAAAGTGAAGATGAGAAAGATATTTTGTATAAGATTTTCCATAAGAGTAGTTTTTTGTCTGCAATTTTTTTTTTAAATTTCTATTTAAAGAGAAAGTTTTACAAATTTGTACGGCGCGTGCTTTTATGTAGTTGACAAAACTTGACAGTATATTAATATAGTGCCTACGGGATCAGTCGTTAAAGAGGAATAATGTTAATAATATATTTACACTAATTCGAAATAGATAAAGGATTTATATCATGGAACAGTAAACATTTAAAACTAGTTCCATCATGTCCCTTTGGTATCATTTGCCTCTCTTTTCTATGCAATACATAAATTCAAATTTACGCTTCAAATTTTAACCGATTTTTAAATCCGAAATCAAATTTTCAATTGCAGAGACACAAGAGGATGACGGAAATGAAACACACGCTATAAATAATTAGTTTATAACACACTGACGTACCGGAAAATGCTTCAAACCTTTTTTTAGAAGATGCTGATAAGAACATTGGTTATATAATAATTTCAAAACACGGATGAAATCAAAAGGCGACAAAGTGAGCTTATTAAAATCATGTATAAACTTGATCGTTTTATTTGCAACTTGGGCACACAACCATTCAACATACAAACAATATGACACATTTCATAAATCAGCTAGTAGCAGTACAAAGCTCTTATCATCAGTTTTGGACTTCCGGGAAGCCTTATTTATTGCTTACTCAGGCGCCCAGGGTATATATTCCAAACTCATATGTGGGTGGTTGGAGGGAGAATTGACAACAACCGTCATCATTAATTTTGTTATGATCATCTTTTGTCTGCATTATTGGATTTTTGTGAAGCAATACTTATGAAATATTGGAACGTCTTCCGGATAAAATCATAGACTATTTTGCAATTTTAATTAAACTTTTAAAATACATGACCATTTTGATAAATTGAAAAAAATCAAGAAGTACTTTAGTGTTCTTGTGTTGTTACATGTATGTATCCTTTACTAAAGAAGCAATCATATTGACATCTACCATATGCATATGACATGGGCTCGGACCACTTTTTCTCTCAACAAAATAATTAACCAGGATTAGGAAATATTATAGAAATAATTGGTAAAAATAAAAACAAAAAGAAACGTAGAATAACAATATGTCACCCAAACTCCGTTTAGGGTGCCATAATTATCATCGTGTTCTTTTGACTATGACAAAGTCACGATCAAGTGAATATTTGCATTTTATAATAACCCATTTTGACTTTTTTTTTGTTTTGTTCACACATTGTTGTCAATATGAACATGATAAATGAATTCAACTGTCATACAAGTGAGAAGTTAAAACTAGCTATAAAACCAGGTTTATTCCCCATGTTTTACTTAAGAAAATGTCTATACAATGTTAGAAATATAACAGTTCGGTATTTTATGTTATTTAATTTTTTTGGTGGACTTTTCTTCTTAAAAATCGAATATAATATGTATTGTATATAAAATACAGGGACCATAAGCCTTAATAATATACGCTAGAGATTATCTGGTCGACACAGCTTTATTTAAAATTGATTTGAAGAAGGCGCTTTTCGAAAATGTGGATTTTTACAAATAAAATAGTGTCTGAAAAGTCTACATAGTTATCAAAGGTACCAGGATTATGATTTAGTACGCCAGACGCGCGTTTAGTTTACTTAAAGACTCATCAGTGACGCTCATATCAAAATAAAATATTTATAAAGCCAAACAAATACGAAGCTGAAGAGCCTTGAGGATCCAAAATTCCAAAAAGTTGTGCCAAATACGGATAAGGTTATCTTTTCCTGGGATAAGAAAAATCCTCAGTTTTTCGAAAATTCAAAGTTTTGTAAAAAGTAAATTTATAAAAATGACCACATGATTGATATTCATGTCAACACCGAAGTGCTGACTACTGGACTGGTAATATTCTCGGGGACAAACGTCCACCAGCAGTGGCATCGATCCAGTGGTGTAAATAGTTATCAAAGGTACCAGGATTATAATTTAGTAAGCATTGAAGAGCATTGAGGATTCAAAATTCAAAAAAGTTGTGCAAAATACGGCTAAGGTTATCTATTCCTGGGATAATAAAATCCTTAGTTTTTCGTAAAATTCTAAGTTTTGTAACAGTAAATTTATAAATATGACCACATAATTGATATTCATGTCAATACCGAAGTGCTGACTACTGGGCTGGTGATACCTTCGTACATTAGTTCTAGATTAAGAAAAACCTTCCAGAACATTTCGGAGTAATACTTATCAAAATCAGTGCTCGAAAACAAGTGGCTTATACGACGGGTTTTGGAAAACGAAATCTGCAATCATGTGTTTAAGGTTAGCAATGTACTTTTGTGTTAATTCAATTTTCAACATATGGAAATTTTGTAGAAAATCCATAATTTTTTCTCTTGCATTCTCAAATTTGGCAATTTGATACTTGATTGTAATGTTGTGTTTATGTTGTGTCGTAGTTTTCTTATGTTTGATTCTTTTCCCTAAGTTATAGTTTGTTACCCGGATTTGTTGTTTTTTTCTCAATCGATTGATAAATTTCGAACAGCTGTATACTACTGTTGCCTTTACTTGATACATAGAGAATTATTGCATGTATTGCGAGCAATTATTTCCTTTTAAGAAGATTTTACATTTAGATATTGGTGAAAGCAAATATAAATGTGTAACAAATAAAGTACACATTCTAAACGCTAGCATACCACAGAATAACAAGTGAGTAATCTATGTTTCAAATATTATAACAAAACTCTTGTATTAAAGTATTTTCAAGTTGATTTTCTTAAAAAATCGTGGAATTATTTGCCACAAAATTCCTTCTTTCTATTAAATGCAATGAAACAACAATTATAATTTTTTGCACGCAGTTTCCTTAAGTATCTGTACGAAATGGCCAATCTCTTTTAATTCAATGTCTTTAATATGTCTTTATAAAATTTCGTAATTCACATGGCAACAGAAGTGGTCATAAACCTTAAAGATATTGTGTCCAATAATTATTTGTATAACAACTGCATCTTAAAGCTGGGCCCAGGTTGATATTGTCAAATAACAGCAAATACCATTATCTAGAACATTTACCTTCTTTAATATCTTGAGTTATTTAATCTGTATAACATATATTCTAAAATCATTGCATTTACCTGAATTAGATATTTCATAAAGTAATTTTTTCCCATTTTCCCATTACAAACGTTACGTTGTTTTCATCATGCCACAGCCGTTTTGATACTAATTACTATAAAGGAAAATGCAATATAAAACATATTTTTTACTCGAAAGTCACTACATGCGCATTATCAACTGAAGGTTAACGAATAGTACTTTTATTTCTGATATTCGTTTCAAAGTATGTTTATTGAATTGGGTTTAAAACTTGCTAATAAATAAGAGTTTAGATTCGAACGACAGGATATCGTTTTTTTTTAAAGAAACAAATACATTAGCATGCTTTTTAGCAATGGAAATACTTCTGTTAGGAATTAAATACTTTAATTTACTTTTAAAGCCATGAAAAGCTATAAAATTGCAAAAAAAAATTTTCACAAAATTATGCCAATTCAAAAACATGTATTTAATTTCTGTGGCAAAATGTTAGCATTCTTGTAAATACACATGACGATAATGTTGAAACTAAATAAATGTGTTTTTCTTAAAGCGAGATATTGTTTTGACACATACCATTAATATATATATATATATATATTACGCTAAATTGCAGTAAAACATCGTTTTAAATCAAAGCAGGTGCGCAAATTAAACCTGTTTGCCTAGTTTTAAAAATTATAAGTCAAGTGGAGACTTTTCCAACTGAAATCGTCAACCTAAAACATTTTGCACTTTTGTCTTGATTAATCGCATACGTGACCTTAATTTATATTAAATTTAAGGTCTTCCCACATAACAAGGAAGTTATAATAAACAGGAAATCTTAACGGTAAATATGGCACAAAGTTGATTACATCTTAACTCTTGAATGGACAATTTTTACTATATCTGTATAGATATTTACTACTTATCAATCTTTACCACTATTTAATCCTCAATTTGTCTGTAGACCAAAATAATTATACTTTTCAAATTAAAACCCAACCGTTAAATTATAATCCTCTATTAACTCCTTTGAATTATAGGTGTCTGATGTTACGGTCTGAAAATACAAAATTGTTTTGGTAAAACATTCTAATTGAGTTTGCATGATATTTGAAAAGCAGTATGGACTTTTAATTTTTGGAAAAAACTATAGATTTTCTTATCCAAGGAACAGATTATCTTAGCCGTATTTGGCACAATTTTTGGGAATTTATGGTCCTCAATGCCCTTCAACTTTGTACTTGTTTGGCTTTATAACTGTTTTGATAAGAGCGTCACTGATTAGTCTTATGTAGTCGAAACGCGCGTCTGGTGTATTAAATTATAATCTTGATACATTTGATAACGATTTACACTACTGGGTTGATGCCACTGCTGGTGGACGTTTCGTCTCCGAGGGTATCACCAGCCCAGTGGTCAGCACTACAGTATTGACACGAATATCAATTATTTGGTCATTTTTATAAATTTCCTGTCACAAAAGTTTTAATTTTTGGGAACACTAAGGACTTTTTTTTTATCCCAGAAAAAGATTACCTTAGCCTTATTTGGCACAACAATTTGAAATTCTGGGTCCTCAATGCTCTTCAACTTAGAACTTGTTTGGCTTTAAAACTTTTTTGATTACAGCGTCACTTATGAGTCTTATGTAGACGAAACGCGCGTCTGGCGTTAAAATTATAATCCTGATATCTATGCTAAATATTAAGTAACAGAGTGATATAATGTACATGCATATAGCACAACCAGATATATTTCACGCAACATTGCACTTTATATAAAATGTGAAAAAATTAAATACTTGCATTAAAATTATTGAAACATAATTTCGTCTTGTCTAACCAGCTGATATAATAAATTATTGCATTTGGTATGCATAAATCGAGTTGTTTTTTTTATTGTATTTTGATAATTCCTGGGCTGTTTGGATGCATAAATCAAATATTAATTGTTTTTTTAATTATTTCTTTGCAGTTGAGGTGCATAAAGCAAATTTTAATATTATTTTTATAGTTTCTCTAGATCCAATTTTGTTTTAATATTTGTTTATTCTTAGAATAATGACTTCGGAGCTTCGGTGTGCAAGCTCAAAACTCATATATAATCAGAAATCATGTTAATAGTTACATCTTTGGAATGTTCTAAACACAACATTTGAAAAGATGTATTTATACGATCAAGACATGTATAGTTAATAGCGAAATAGGAAATGATTAAATAATTTCGTTCATAAGAATTATTATTATAATGAATAAAACAAGTATGTATATTATGATTATTTATTTAAACTTTAATCAAACAACAAAAACACAATATATACTAAGTGCCAACGAAAACGCAACACTTGCAAATTTCGAATATTTAAAAATAAATATATAAAACAAATACAAAAATGATAACCTATATCGGTTTGTAAATGAATTATCAGAGATTTCTTGACAACTTTACGCTACACTAATTTCAGAGAAAAAAACGTGCTTGGTTATAGAAAAGGGGGGAGAGTCGAGTGAACCGCTATTTTACGCACGAGTGATTTTCTCATGTTTGTGTTGGATAACCTTGATGAAGAATTGAAATTTCCCATCCTTTTGTAAGCCACTACAATAAACTAATGCGTAGATGCCAAGACTTTCAGATTACCAGAGACATGAAGTTTAGGGCATGGTGCAACGAGGCATTTCAAGTCATGAAATTACACGCAAAATGCAATGTTCGGCCTCAGCAATTATCAGACTCAACCAAAGTTGGACTTTAAATGATAGGCCACTTACCGGAAGACAGAGAGCAACTACTGTCCAACAGAAACGATACATTCCTCTTCAGCATTTGCGAGATCGTATTCGTACGGCTGGCCAAAACGCACGGCAGGGTGTCGGCGTCCATATGAGACGAAATGGAACAAACACGTAAAACACCGTTTGCACAGCAGTGGATTAAGGACACGGTGGTCTTTCCAGGGTAACAAGCTGACCGCAGTACGACGCCAAAATTGCCTTAGATGGACACACCAGCGTCAGCGATGGTAACACGGGCAATGGACAGAGGTCTTATGGACGGACAAATTAAGATTTCATCTGCGCCGTAGTGATGGACGAACTCGTGTGTGGGGACAAAGAGGAGAACGCTATGCAGATTCGTGTATCCAAGATATAGATCGTTCGGGTGGTGACAGTGTCAATATCGTTCAACCATAAAACTCCACTCATCATATAAATTGAAATTTATAAGTTCAACGCTTCATTGATTTTATGTTTTACGTCCGACCGTTATACCGTTTATGGCTTGGCATCACGATTTAAATATTTGTCAATAAGATAACGCTTGTGCACACTACGCAAGCCTCACAACTGCTTTCATTAATAAAAACCATGTTCATACATTACCGTAACCAGTTTCATCAACGGTTTTGAGTCCAATTGAACACTTATGGAATCAAATTGGACAAGCTGTAAAACGACGACAGCCACCATCAGTTACGCTGCGCCAATTTGAAATCGCATTGCGGGAAGAATGGACATTCATTTCACAACACCCTGACCGACGTCTGGTCAGGTCAATGCCAAGTCGTTTTAAAGATTGCAATGCAGCACGCGGTGGACACATTCGTTATTGAGACCGTGAGTTAGTGAATGGCAGTGTTGTGTTGCATGAACGCATTGCATTCGAATCGTGGAAATTGAACATTTTTAGATAAACCCATAAGCTTTCAATAACAATTACTGCAAAGAAAATATTATTTTGAATACAATTGCTATTTAAAACAAACATACATAAAGAGAATTGTGTTAAATTGTAACAGTTATAGATTGAGACATTTAAGTCAAAATGTAACAATCGAAAAGGGTCAATAAACAAATGTAGAAAGATCAGGGAGAAAATGCAACGAAAGAATTATATTAAGCCCTATATTTTTCATTTCACTCAGATTAAAAAAAAAAGAAACAAAAAAAAAAAGAAAAAGAAAAACTATTGATAACAACTGTACTTTCTTTTCTTTGAAGAATGTGTTAAGTACATTGAATAATTAAGACATTACACAAGAAAATCGATCCTCATGGCGATACCTTTACCATGTTTGTTTCTTTTTCATACTTTAACTGTATACTTTAAATAAACTTACCTCTATGGAAAATGCCTGTACCTTGACAGAAATTAGATTTTTTTCTCTTTTTTATCAAAAATTTGAAAAATATTTACATACGATTAAAAATGTAATTCCTTGTGTAATTTAATAGTTGCTTCTAGATTCAGAATATATATATATTGATAGTGTAATTGCAAAAATCTATTTATATTTTTTTATGCTTTTTCAATCAATAGTTTTGAGATGCGAATTAAAGCATCCTTAAACAAATCCGAAAGTTATGACCACTTTAAGACACCTACATTAGTGTCCTTTTCAAAACAAGGAGCATACATAGCGACACCCTATTAGTATAGAGTTATGCTGTAAATATAAAGTACAAAATTCCCATTTGCTTACATACACTCTTCCGAAGGACCTATGTCTATTAATATTATTTCTTATTCATTCCAGAAATAAACTAGCCATTAATATTATATTTCTAGACATTTTAAATAACTTCATTCATTCAATTGGCAATATTGTTATTTTCAATAATACTTGAAAAATGAGGACAACAATCAAAATAACTAATACAGATGAGAACAAATATTATATCATCTATTCAACGGAAATAAATCTAAATAAATCTTTCTCGTGTACAATACCAAGAAATAAAGCGTGATAACAAGTGTTCTGTAGTGCAGAGGAACTCAACTCTTATATATAAACCTGAAACTATGTTCGTGTAATGCATGTTGATTACAAATTTGGAAGAAAAAAATGAATATTGAACGTATCAGAAAAATGCTTTGTTTATTTGCATGTCACGGTATTAGCATGAAGTCATCACTATGTACAAAGACACAACGAAACTGATCATAATTAAAGACTCGATACTCGTTGTGTGTCATGTGTTTGGTGTGGTTCATAAGTGTTTAACGTTTATAATATATGTTGTTTGTGCTTGTTTGAATTAATGTTTTGCACTAGTCATTGCATTGTAAGGCCTGTTCCTGTTCAATGTGAGCTTAGGCTCCATGTTGAAGGCCATACTTTAGCCCTTTAATTGGAAACTTATTTTACATTGTGACTGGGATGAAGAGTTGTTTCAATGGCACACATACCACATCTTATCTATAATTACGTGCCAACAACCAAGTAACAATTCACACGAACATGCGTCTCCTAACTTGGATAACTTTATTTCATGCAACTAAGACTTTCCTCTGATTTCAACATGCCTCTTGTAATCCTGGTATCTATGATGAGTGTTTTCGCATGCTTCAGAAATAGAATCTACTCAAAGGTTCAATTCCAAAATACCGAAAGCCGAGGAAAAATTTAAAACGGAAAGTTTTATTAATGTTTGATACAAAACAAATATAATATCATCTATAAAAATTAAAAACGCATGTCTTGACAAAGATGTGCGAACAAAAAAAACAGACACAATAGGTAAAAATTACAAAAAAAAATTGGTACATCAGACAACATTGTTTTATTACCTTAATAACTATAAAATAAACAAATGTGTAACAAAGAAAAAAAAAGGCATACAGAAAAAATACATGACTAATTCATTGTTTGTTTAGGCCTAGACCTTGGTGTAACGACCATGAGGCGAGTGTAAGGTTGGTTTTTGGTCTACAATTATTGACTTTAAACAAAAATGTAAGAACCTACATAGAAAAACGATGATTTATTTTTAAAATTATATTGTTTTGTAGAAAACACTGTTTTGTTCGATTATTTTTAATCTTCAATTTATACATGTTTATATGTTTATATATCGCTGTTCACTCTGTCATCTTTTTATTTACCCATGTATGATTTGATGCTTTATAGAACTTGTAGAAAATATTATTATTAAGAGATAGTGATAGAATACCACTATTGATAAGTAAAAAAAAAACCTGCCTATTGAAATCCAGATCTTCATTCTCATTGTATGTAATAAACTTTATACCACGATGCTATTAAATGAAATTCTTTTTTATTGCTCATATGTCCCCATAAAACAAGCTCAAATTGATAAAACAGCATTACCTCTAATTATTGAATTCTATCAATTTGTATAAACAATAAAA
Organism: Mytilus trossulus; assembly: GCF_036588685.1. Classification (NCBI taxonomy): domain Eukaryota; kingdom Metazoa; phylum Mollusca; class Bivalvia; order Mytilida; family Mytilidae; genus Mytilus; species Mytilus trossulus. The sequence goes on from NC_086382.1 coordinate 60,123,025, forward strand.
TCACGGTATAAATAAGTTACAAGCAATCGGATTAACGCCATCATGGGTGTATTAAAATCTGAGAAACATCACAATAAAAATTTAATCTCTTCTTAATATATTATGCCTAATGTATCCTCCCACACACGCTGATCGATCTTTTGATTATTACGTTCCATTGGTTTAGAAACATTTTATTTTATTTTTTCTGCTAGGATAACGTTATTTTTACAAAATGTCGTGAATAATAATAATTCCCAAATCATGACACCTTCACTCTCTGATATATGCAAATGCAGAAAGCGATTGAGACGCATATGAAATTGGTACTTTTTTTATTTTCTCATACTATGTGCATTCAGCGTTGTGTACCATATAAGACTATATCTATTAACCGCTTTCAACAAAAAAATGTAAATTTAAAATTATGTAAATTTACGTGTCATTATGCTGTCAGCATCCTCAATCCTCAATTACCCACCGAACTATCCGAAATAAGCAAATAATCCCCCCAAAAATTTACTTTTTACTGTTATTTTTTTTAACAAATAAATAACATGTAATTGATAAAAAGATAATAATCACAACACTGATTAGTCAGAAGTCTGTTTTCTTCTTGACAGAACTAATTTAACTAATTTAGCGTTTATTGTTGTTCCCTGAAGTAACAACCTAAAACAAACAAAAAAAATATTTTTTTATAGAAAACATTGCTTTATTCGATTCTTTTTAATCTTCTTTGAACGAAAACATATTTAACATCACTATTTACTGTGTCCTCTTTCTAACTGCAAATGTATGATTTGATGCTAGTAATGAGTAGAACGTGTAGACTTTATGATTATTTAGTGATAGTGATAGCATACCACTATTGATAAATCGAGTACTGCATATTTCAACCAAGATTTACATAATCTCATAACCAACTGATATATGTATGACTTCAACATATTGTATTGGAATAGTTTTACCTCAAGATCCTATTAAATGAAATTGTTTACACTGTTTTTTTTCAGGTGTATCCTTTAAACAAGCTCAAATTGCTAAAACAGCATAACATGTAATAATTGATCGATATCAATTTGTTCTAACCATAAACTCACGGTGAATATTAAGTTACAACCAATCGGATTTACGCCCTCATTAGTGTATTTAATTCTAAGAAACATCACCAAAAAAAATATTATCTTTTGGAATATATTATGCCTAACGTATCCTGCCACACATGTCGATCTAACATTTGATCATGACAGAGTTCCATTTGTTGAGAAACATATGATTCGTTCTTTTTCTTAGAACTTAACGCGATATCCACAAAATATCGTCATAACACCTATTTCCAAAAAGAAAGTGCTTTAGACGCATAAATTCTATAGTGTCACTCGTTATGAGTTATTTTAAATACTAAGGATTAACTTATCCCAGACAGATAACCTAAGCCGTATTTGACAATTTTTTTAAATTGTTGGTCATGAATGCTTATCATCTTTGTTTTGCTTTGCTTTACTATTTTTACCTGAGCGTCACTGAAGAGTCTTATGTAGACAAAATAAGTGTATGTCGTATTAAATTATAAGCCTCGTACCTTTGGTAACTATTAGTATGTCGAAATGTTCTATTGTATTGTTTGTTTCAGTTTTGTTCTGTCCTAAATGTTCTTCTATTTATTTGTACTGTAGTCCTGTCATGTAATGTTGTCATTTTAGCGAGGTGTGGCTAGTTATAACACCAGGTTCAACCCATTTATTGTTTTTTAAATGTCCTGTACCAAGTCAGATATTATCTCATTGTTTATTTCTTTGTGTATGTTGCAATGCCGTTTGTTTTTGTTGCAATTCACTGTTTCAGTTGTTTCGTTGTTTTCCTCCGTTTTAGTTTGTAACCAGGATATGTTTTCTCGCAATCGATTTATGACTTTCGAAAAGCGGTATTCTACTGTTACCTCTATTTGTCTCAGGTTATTTACGACCTCCGCAAGGTAACCACTTTTCACCAAAAAATGTAAAATTAGAATTATGAAATTTTATGTTAGATTGTATGCATTCCTAATTTGTTTACACTCGAGGATACCATGTTTTGGAAATTATGCACATGCGTCTGTTTGTCATAATTATGTTGTTCATTATATATTTAAAGGTTTCATAATGAGTAAATTTGAGTAATGATAGATATCAAGTCGAGTTTTTTTATTTCAATTTAATTAACTAGCCTCTTCAAAAACCCTTAGCCAACGACCAACCTTCTTTAATTTCTTGGGGAGTTCTTTTTTATTTAAAATGTAATTGCTTACAATAAAAGTGCTTTGTGTCGATCCTATATTTCAAATATTTATCCTCCCTCACTTTCTTCTAACAGTCATCTTCTATCAAATACATAGCATACTTATAACAACAATTATCAGTCAAAGGTTTGTTTTCATCTTGACAGAAATAATTGTAACAGTTTTGCGAGTTTGTGTCATGTCGCGATGTAATTTGTAGAAGTACAATAAACGAAGATCAATCACGTTATCTGTGTGAAGGCGCTCAATTATTTAATATTCCACAGATGGAATAACTCGGTCCAATAAAAGGACATACATCGAATGTGAGATATATAATTCAAAAATCGCACTTAGATCTGAAACGAGAAAAGATGGAATAAAACGTAAAGACGAAAAGATAATCTAAATGTTTTTTTCATGCAATTTTCTATTAGAAAATTTCAAAGTATTCAATATTGTAATGTATTCATATGTAATCAGAACTTTCATCTTTGTACATATACTATATCATGTTACATATTGGGATTAAACATTTATCTGATTAATGTTATAATTCGAATAAAAAATATTTTCATATGCATTAAGAAAATGAGATTAATTGTAAATAAAGGCACCAGTAGTATACCGCTGTTCCATATTCACAAATCGACAGAGAAAAAAAAATCCGGGTTTCAAACTAAAACCGAGTGAACGTATAAAATATAAGAGAACGACGACACAACAGAAACACAACATTAAAATGTAACACACAGAGAAACGAACTTTAATATAACAATGGCCATGTCCCTGACTTGGTACAGGGCATTTTAAGAATAAAATTATGGGTTGCATGCCATACCTCCCGCTTTAATGGCAATGTTAATTATAGCTATAAAATGACAAAATTACATGCCAGAACTGCAATACAAATGAATGGGAAAAATATAGGACAGAGAAACAAACGAATAATAGCCAACAAAAGGTACAAGGTTAAAAATGTTAATATACCAGACGCGCCACGTCCAAACAAGACAAACCATCGATACTCAGATGAAAAAGTTTGACAGCCAAAACAAGTACAAAGTAGAAGATTACCGAGGACCAAAAGTTCCAACAAGTTGGGACCAATACAGCCCGGATTATCCGCCTAGGACAAGAACATGCTTATTATTTAGAATATTTCATACTTTTGCTAACAGTAAAAATGCATAGTTGTTCTTATATAAACGATGCAAACTGTAACGGTTCTTATATTTATGGGATAAGTTGTCGCGTTTAATTTCCACCAAAATATAAATTTCGGTAGATTGCATATTGTATATATTGAGATAACGTTTTATAGGTACATATCTAAAAGAAGGGAAATAAACACTTTGAAAGCTTTATTTTTGTTAACAAGTATGTCATTCATTTCACAAAAATAAAAATATGTACTGATATGTAGTATTTGAAATGGAAATCAATTATGATTTTAAAGAGTCATTATATAACAAAGTGATGTATTATAAAACTTACTTCAAAATAATTTATGTAAGTACTAAAGTCTTCATAATAAAACATATTGGCTCAGAAATGAATTAAAAATATATTAATAAAACATAAGATTATTGTACTGCATTAGCTGGTCTTTAAAACGAGTTAGGTAAACAAAAGTCTAGACAAAAGACATTATGTTACCTCGACTTAAAGTACGCATTCTGAAGCATAAACAAAGAATAATTCTCTCATAGATTTGGCCCTGGTATCTGTTTTTATGCCCCATCTACGATAAAAGAGGGGCATTATGTTTTCTGGTCTGTGCGTCCGTTCGGCCGTTCATCTGTTCGTCCGTCCGTTCGTCCGTCTGTCCTGCTTCAGGTTAATGTTTTTGGTCAAGGAAGTTTTTGATGAAGTTGAAGTCCAATCAACATCAAACTTAGTACACAGGTTCCCAATGATATGATCTTTCTAATTGTAATGCCAAATTAGAGTTTTTATCCCAATGTCACGGTCTACTGAACATAGAAAATGAAAGTGCGAGTGGAGCATTCGTGTACTAAGGACACATTCTTGTTTAGTTATAATTAACATAACTGCATATATATAGCAGGCTTGAATATATAAGTGCACAATATATGTGTTTCTTTTTCTAAATACTAATTACGAATGACGCTGGAGCTAAAATGTCGAAGAACACTCCAAAGTTAGACAACAGCCTATTTTTATTTTAAAACAATAAACGACAAGTCTGAAGGCGAACGTCGACAGCATTAGGTTTCTTAGCTTTGGGCATATTGAAAAGAATGTGTAGCTGTGATTCATGTTTAATGGCACTCAATCATCACCCAACTTTAGACAATACAACATAGAACATACAATACTTACATGCTCACAAGAGCTTATGTCGCTAATCATTGTCTATGTTGACTTCAAGCTTTAATGACTAATTCGTAATCGACTAAAATTCGATCGTTTCTAATATTTGAAGTTACTCTTGACTGCGGTTTTTGTTCCGCAAAAACGCACAAATGGCTACATGTCCTTATTAACGGGCATACATCTCACTGACGAGTTCCGACCATGTTCGGTATTCAATGTAAATAGTCTTTCTGATAATTCATAATATAGTAGTTTTCAAGGTAAAAAGACGAGAATGGATAACGTTTTATTCGTTTCACAGCATGACAACAAGAAAAAAGATTCAAAGTCAAAACTCTTCTTAGAAATCAATCATTAAGCAGCATTTACTCATCTAAAACAAACATGAAAGCTGAACCATGGTAGGGCTAGTGCTGTTGTAATGTAAATTCTGGCATTTAGTTGGATTATCATCATTATATTATTTCTTACTTTTCTATTCATACTATAACTATTGTTATTTAAAAAAATGAAATTTCCTTTTATTAGGAAATTTCAGAAGAATATGTGTCGTTTATTGAAAGTGGTTGTACTTTAAAATTTATAGTACAACGAGACAATTTGACAATGAACTTTCTTAATATTTGATGTATAATAAGACTTAGTTATCATCGACGTAGCTTCATCTCTGCTTCATACAAGCGTACAAATGTTATCAATCCTGTAATATGATCAAATTCTTTATAATTCTATTCAATATCACTTCATTTTAGCAATTCAGGGATATGTTCGTTAAAAGGTTGATACAAGCATACTTACGTGACTTTTATTAAGTGCATAGCTTTCACAAGTCATATATGTTGTACTTTTACAGTAATTGAACTCATATCGGATAAGTTATATTTTAAAATATGTACGTGGTTCTAAATAAGATCATAAAGTATGTCACATGAAGACAGTAGCTCAAATATTTCAAGCTGATGGCAATGTTTTCTTATTTGTATTACATGTATCCGTTTTGATTCCCGTAGAAGGTTAGAAATCGTTATTTATCACATTCCTTTTTCCAAGAATCAGCATATATCACATTAGTCATACACGATAATGATGTAATATGTATTTACATGGTGCCTATAAGGCATCATAAAATTGTACTGGTTATTTGAATATGTTGAACTATGGGAGTTTTTAAGGATTGTTAATGGCTATGGGTATCATCCGATTTTAAAGGCCAACCCTTTGGTAATGATGTGATCAAATCTGTGCATTTTTAACAAAACAATTCCTTGATACGAAAATATGCATTTGTACCAAAACTAATAATCAAAGATTCACAAAAGTAGGTGTAATGTGATTGGTCAATCAAAAGTCAACGTTAAAGGCCATCTGACTAAAGCTTTAATTGGAAGCACCTATATAATATACGACAAATGAAAGCAAGAAATACGTGGACGGTTATTAAACCAAAGTAGGTTATAATAAGTGTAAGTGTATAAAACATTGTATTTAAAATTTAAATAACCATTGCCTTGCGTGTTAACACTACACATGTTGCAATACTTGAAACATAGTTCTGTAACAGTTATACTAGTTATAGATGCATATTTCTTAATATGGAAACTATAAATGTAATTATTTATAAATATTTCGGATAAACACATATCCTTCATCAGTCTGATTGTGATGTTAAATAAATCGTATATGTGAGTCTACTTTATAAAACTATAACAATCTTAAAATTTATACAATAAAAAAAAAATAAACATGACATAGGTTATATGACTAATTACAACATAGACTGCTTACATATGCTAATATATATATATAGTAGTCTTTGCGGTGTGTTTGGAAATTTTAAAATTGTTCCAGCGTTCGCTTAAATTGTATAAATCAAGATTTTGATAGAGTCTCGATTTGAATTGACATGATTCATTTGACATCGTGCTATTATTGAAGAAGGATATCTGTTATCCGAAATATCTAATATTTGTATATTTTATAGTTATTTTATGGTGATGTTGTACCCTTTTTGACTTGTTATATATATATATATATATATATATATATACGAGTCTAAATTGAAAACTACGTTCAAACCTATGACTATATATATATAACTCGTCTAAACATCAACCCAACAATGTTAGATCTGTAAATTTGCTTTCAGTAATATACATATTAGCATAAAGAACATCAGTTGTTCGACCTGTTAGTCAAATGCGTTTTGTTTAAATATACTTTTTCACTTTTTTGGTCTTTTGGAAAATGTTGTTTGTGCTGTTTTTAGACCCTTCTACAACGAAATTTGTGTGACATGCACACGTATAAAAATTGCGGTTTTTATCCAACGCAATCATATGTTTGAACGTAGTTTTCAATTTAGACTCGTATATATTTTTTGTTTGTGCATGTATCATGTTTTCCCTCCGGTTTATATGATCCGTTCATCCTATATATTGTCTCTTAAAATTCAAGAGTCAATCTTAAATTGAGAGTAAATTATATGGCCTTCCAAATACTGTTTCGATCCCTAACATCACTGAAGAAACATATATTGTCGAAATCTAGATCTGGTGTACTAATGAAATATTGACACCGAATGTTTGTGGCAATACATCGTAGCCACAAGTTAACATTTTTTTTCTTCTGTGACGTATTAAATTTATATTCAGATCCAGTTTGTTACATCTTGTGATCAATTTTATTTGGCAATCGTCAATGGCAGTCAGCAGGGTTAAAGAACATAAGTTGTTCGACCTGTAAGTCAAATGCGTTTTGTTTAAATATACTTTTTCACTTTTTTGGTCTTTTGGAAAATGTTGTTTGTGCTGTTTTTAGACCCTTCTACAACGAAATTTGTTTGACATGCACACGTATAAAAATTGCGGTTTTTATCCAACGCAATCATAGGTTTGAACGTAGTTTTCAATTTAGACTCGTATATATATATATATATACAACTCGTCTAAACATCAACCCAACAATGTTAGATCTGTAAATTTGCTTTCGCAAATTTTTGGTTCTTCCCTCGCCGGGATTCGAACCCATGCTACTGTGATATCGTGACACCAAATCGCCTGCACTGCAGCCGTCCCGCTAGACCACACGACCACCTGGGCTCTCAATAAAGAGCTTGCGGTGGCCATATGTTACCTTTCCACGTCAGTTTTAATCTAGCGGCGTACTACAGTACATGATATATAAGGCATGAAGATGTTATATATATAAATCGCACATTATTATTTGTATTTAAAGCATATATATGAATTCTCTGTTATAATAAACCATATAACCTATGTCATGTTAACATTTTTTAGAATGGTGCAAGCGTCTTCACTGATGTTCGGTTTGACTTTTTTATTGTATAAATTTCAAGATTTAGTAAAAGTTCAATCTAACGAGACTCAAAGATGATTCATTTCACATCAGAATCTGACTGACGAAGGATATCTGTTATCCGAAATATTTCTAAATAATTACATTTATAGTTACCTTTTTTGTATTTGGAGTTGTTGTGTACAAAAAAAGGTAACTATAAATGTAATTGTTTATAAATATTTCGGATAGCAGATATATATATATATATAAATGCCTAAAAAAGTGTACACAACAACTCCAAATACAAAAAATGTTAACATGACATAGGTTATATGGTTTATTACAACAGAGAGCTAATATATATGCTTAAAAATACAAATAATAATGTGCGATTTGAACTAGCACAATTCTAAAACTGTTTCGGGAACGACAATTATGATGGTATAACATGTATACGCATGATAACGTCTGTAAAATTACCAAATAGACAGCACTGAACGATCTAAATATTTGAAATTGAGAGTAAAGTAGTTACAACAGAGTCTGAATATTTAAACATCGTGAACAAACGGCCGTAAAAATGTAATAATATTTTTTTACTAAGTATTAACTAGAAGAACGTGGCTAGGTACTTATGCATCCGTCAAAAAATTAAGCAATTTAAATTGGTATCTTTTTTTATTGTATATAATTCAAGATTTAGTAAAAGTTTAATCTAACGAGACTCAAAGATGATTCATTTCACATCAGAATCTGACTGACGAAGGATATCTGTTATCCGAAATATTTATAAATAATTACATTTATAGTTACCTTTTTTTGTATTTGGAGTTGTTGTGTACACTTTTTTAGGCGTTTATATAATTTATTTACTGTGTACATGTATCGTTACTCGTAACGTTCCAGCGCCCTCGTGGGGAAAATCGTTGACTACTATACAGACGTTTTATATATATATATGGTCGTGTGGTCTAGCGGGACGGCTGCAGTGCAGGCGATTTGGTGTCACGATATCACAGTAGCATGGGTTCGAATCCCGGCGAGGGAAGAACCAAAAATTTGCGAAAGCAAATTTACAGATCTAACATTGTTGGGTTGATGTTTAGACGAGTTGTATATACATTATGTACACAGCCATGTATCACCATCATGGATGGCGATCCGATGGATACATCTGTTGTAGGGTTGTCACTGACTCAGACGTACTTATGAATATAATTATTTTCTGTGACTGTATCTTACATTAATTTGTAGGATCCTTTACTATAGATAATTTAGCTGATCTGTAACAATAACATCTTCATGCCTTATATATCATGTACTGTAGTACGCCGCTAGATTAAAACTGACGTTGAAAGGTAACATATGGCCACCGAAAGCTCTTTTTTTTGAGAGCCCAGGTGGTCGTGTGATCTAGCGGGACGGCTGCAGTGCAGGCGATTTGGTGTCACGATATCACAGTAGCATGGGTTCGAATCCCGGCGAGGGAAGAACCAAAAATTTGCGAAAGCAATTTTACAGATCTAACATTGTTGGGTTGATGTTTAGACGAGTTGTATATATATAGTTGTTCGACCTGTTAGTCAAATGCGTTTTGTTTAAATATACTTTTTCACTCTTTTGGTCTTTTGGAAAATGTTGTTTGTGCTGTTTTTAGACCCTTCTACAACGAAATTTGTTTGACATGCACACGTATAAAAATTGCGGTTTTTATCCAACGCAGTCATAGGTTTGAACGTAGTTTTCAATTTAGACTCGTTTATATTTTTTGTTTGGGCATGTATCATATTTTCCCTCCGGTTTATTTGATCCGTTCATCCTATATATTGACTCTTAAAATTCAAGAGTCAATCTAAAAATGAGGGTACTTTCTCTAAAAATGAGGGTGCTTTTTATATGGCCTTCCAAATACCGTTTCGATCCCTAACATCACTGAAGAGACATTTATTGTCGAAATCCGGATATGGTGTACTAAAGAAATATTGACACCGAATGTTTGTGGCACAACATCCTGTCCACAAGTTAACAATTTTTTTTTCTGTGACGTATTAAATTTATAATAAGATCCATTTTGTTACAACCTGTGATCAATTTTATTTGGCAATCGCCAATGGCAGTCAGCAGGGTAAAAGAACATCAGTTGTTCGACCTGTTAGTCAAATGCGTTTTGTTTAAATATACTTTTTCACTCTTTTGGTCTTTTGGAAAATGTTGTTTGTGCTGTTTTTAGACCCTTCTACAACGAAATTTGTTTGACATGCACACGTATAAAAATTGCGGTTTTTATCCAACGCAGTCATAGGTTTGAACGTAGTTTTCAATTTAGACTCGTTTATATATATATATATATATATATATAAAGTAATGTGTGCTATGAACTAGCACAATATTAAAATTTAAACGGTGACGACAGTATATATATTTGGTAACACCCGGCCATCGAAATTTACAGATCTAACATTGTTGGGTTGATGTTTAGAAGAGTTGTATATTTATACACATAGATTAAAAAGTGGGCCTAGATAAATTGCAAGTGTGCGTGTATTAATTTGTATTCTCATTTGTTTGACCTCATGATGTAGTGAATCTAATAAATAAACTATGAATCTAAATAATTAAAGAAAATAAGATTTATTTGGCTGCAAATTTATAATAAAAACTAAGAAACACAACCAACTTGTCAAACAAAACTCGATGATAATTGAATTACGGAAGGGCGGTCCAGCAGTAACAAAGTTATATCAGGAGCCACTGGGTAACCCATACCACCTTTAAGTAAATTCGGCCAGTCCATTCACAATGCATAAAAGCACCAAACATAGTCCGGTATAATTCCCATGACGCTGGTTCTATAATCATTCTTCCAAAGCTGAAACGAAAAATATTGATAATGGGAAAATGGGAGGGCAGGTAAATTCTATAGATTTGGTCAAGCACGGTCTAAGTTTTGAATCCAAATGACCAAACCACACGAGGTAAATTGCATGGACAAGCATTTCGCGGGCTAAACTAATTACAAAATGTAGCATATGGAAGTAACCAGTAAAAACTTAATCGAAGTTATATGATCACAATTATTTTGTTGCACTTAAGTATTTCTGTTGTTTCGTTGTTTTCATTTAATATTTGACGTGTTTCTTTCAGTTTAACTTTGTAGCCCGGATTTGTTTTCTCTAAATCGATTGATGACTTTCAAACAGGAGTACACTATTGATGCCTTTTTTAAAGACATGTTCACGTGAGGGTGCCGACAATGCAGTTAACATTTTTAGGAGACAATGTTCTGGGAAAAAATTGGTCTGCGCCGATTTTGCACCTGGCCTAAACATGCCTGGTATTAACCTCTGTTATAAGTTTAACAAACCTCCTTCTAAAATTAAGTGTTAGTAGTGCTAACAATGTAATTTTCGATATGATTCATATTTATTTTGAACATAATTCATAACATTTTTGCCAGAAGAGGAGCCCAGTTGGTTCCCATATAAATGAGAATAGTTAGTTAAAAGTACTTTATATCCCAGGATTATATTACTAGTAGCTTTATTTTAACACTAGAACAGAACTTAAGGTGTAGTTCAAATCTTGATCCCGGTTTGATTGATGATAACGGGGATTGAGTTTCCATGAGGCGTTTAAAAGAACCAGAAATCGCCGTTTGTAATTTGGGTATTTTTCAATGTAATAGAAGATCATGTTTTCATCTGATGATCGAATGAAAAAGAAAACATAGAACATAACTTCAATGTGTAATTTTTAAATGCATAGTATCGTGGGGTTTCAAAGTAATTTTCATCACCTTAGTCGTTTATGAGACGTGTTTTCAAACAGAACATTATAGAAAGAAGCTCGTCTGAAAGTGATACATATGTATCAATGTCTTTACCATGAACTTTTTTCATATTGCTTGGAGATACAGGTTAAGTGGCATTTACATCCGTGACATACTTTTCAGTCAAACAAACATAATTTTTACTGCAATACTGAATTAACGTAGGTTCTTTGTCAACAAACAGTACAATTTATTATCATGCTCGTACAAAAAACACAAAACATAATTAATTCACTGGGGATACATATATTCAATTAATGAATGGATAAAGTTTGTCTGCAAATATTAGTTACAGTATTATGCAACTGATTGTGCGCTAATTATGCCTTGTGGCCAGTTAATATATTAAGATAGTATACATCTGTTTTGTGTGTTTTATATCAGGTTTCTGTATTGTCACCAAATTTCTAGGATAGATGCCTGAAGATGGTTCATTAATGATTTAAAGGGCCATCAGGAAATCTATAAATGTCAGGTTTAAAGTTCATGTAAATCTAAAGTACAAACTATGTGGGGTTGTAATAAAACCTATAGAAATAATAGAGTTTGTGGAGTGTTAATGTTTACCTAGATAACATACGTGCCTTTTTAATTCTAGTGATAGCTTTTACTTTGAAATTCTTTACAATACACGTGCTAAAACTTTTATCAATCAAATGATTTCATATTTAATCATATGGTCTTTTGTTAATCTGAATGCAGAAATATTTGCTGCAACTCATTCGAAGCGTTTTTTCTCTAAAGAGAAAGGTAAATATGATAAATATATTTCTGGAGGTGTAAGAAGATTAGTTATCTGCTTGCTTATATTCATTTACGTTTCCACAATAAAATTTATCGACTTCAAATCTTCACTAAATTTGTTAAGAAGTTTGTTTGTATAAAATGAGAATTGAAATGGGGAATATGTCGAAAAGAAAACAACCCTACCACAGAGCAGACAACAGCCGATTTGAAGTTAAAATGATTTGTAAAGCTCTTTCGTATGTCGTAATGTCACACCATTGTCCCAGGTTAAGAGAAAGTTGGGATTTCGCTACTATGTTCAACACAGATAAATTATGTACATGTATGTTAGGTCTGTCCGACTTCAGAAGCCTTTAATTCAGACGTTTTCGTTTGATGCTGTTCCACATATATGTTTTCTCGTTTGATTGGATTTACATTTGTCATATCAGGGTCTTTTATATCTAACACTGCGGTATGTGTTGTTCTTATTGTACCACTTCTTTTTATTTGTAACATTTTATTACATAATATATGATACGTGAGCCAAGCAGTAAAGCTGGTCTTGTTTAATCATACATCGGCATGTTCTACATATTAAAAAAAAAACATAATTAACAAATACATTTTAATAAAAAAAAACATATCCGTCACAGATTATTTTTTTTCAATTGAAACCTGAAGATGTGACAAAAATTGTCAGGAAAATATTATATATAATTATTATTAAATTTAATATAGGTAAAATTTGCTTTTATTTATTTTAAATTGAACGCAATAGGTATCCGGAAGCTTAAATTGTTTTAAATTGTGAAATAATTACAAGCAATCATTTCAGAGTAAAAAGGAAATAATGCCTGTAGGATGGCTGTAAAGAATATAATTTTGATTGATATGAGAAATAATTGACATGCTTGTATCTCCTTGAAGAATTGAAAAAAAAATGTACCTGCACTGGATTACTTCATCAGTCCGTCCTTTCATATATATTAACGAAGTACGAACTTATTTATTATTATACGTCGATTTCGGCGAGGATTGGTTATCAAATTCATTAATAAAAGTCTAATACATAGAGAGAAAACAGCTATCTCTCGGCTATTATCCCAATTTCTGTAAAATGAAGGTACGGAGACAAAGTAATCATATATTAACCACTTGGCAGTGCATACTCATTAAGATAGTGTCCGCTTTCTGTTTCATTTTCAGTGTCACAGAAGCTTTTGGAAGATATTTTTTATACGTTTAACCTTAAAATATTCACGATTAATTAATTAGTTAATACATGTTTAGATACATGCAAAAACTTTATTTTATTTTCATTAATCACTTTTCACCTTATTTCCATTCCATAAATCACTTTCCACCGTAGGAACTATTAAAACTGAAAAATAAACACGTGTTTTGTGTTGACCTGGAGTAGAAAAAAGGAGACCGCAATATTTTATTCGAAATGACAGGAAACGCAGATATATCGGTGAATTCAGAGATGTGTTTAAAGTAAGCATATATAACATTTACTTGAATACGTATGTGCCCTCAAGCGGCCAGGTTAGTAGTTCATTTATTTTGTATTAAGCGAAGCTATAATATATAAGCTATGTCGTTTATATAAGAAAGATATTAATGGGATGAAATCAAAACGTTCGCAATGCTTCCACTCTTGAGAATTGGAAAAAAACCTGAAATAATGAAATTATTGAAGTCAATTTATGGTTAAATGAAACAGAATCGTGTTGATAGTATTAACTCACACAATAATAAAATATAAATTGAGAAACTAGTTTAATTTATTTATTTCATTGAATAAAAGTTTTTTGAATGATTTTACGGCTTCGGTTAAACAAGCTGCATAAACTAGTATTAAGATAAAGCTGCAATAATCAGAGGTTTCATTCATAAAATTGAGAACGGAAATGAGGAATGTGTCAACGACACAATAACATCACAAAAGAGAACAAAAACGACCCAAGGCCAACACTGGTTCTTGAACACAACTAGAGTTTTCTGCTCCCATATAGTTGTATATAGATATAGAAAGATGTGGTGTGAGTGCAAATGAGACAACTCTCCATCCAAATAACAATTTAAAAAGGTAAACCATTATAGGTCAATGTACGGCCTTCAACATAAAGCCGTGGCTCACAGCGAACAACAAGCTATAAAGTGCCCCAAAATTACCAGTGTCAACCCATTCAAACGGGAAAACCAACGATCTAATCTATAAAAAAAAACAAGAAACGAGAAACACGTATAAATTAAATAAACAAAACAAACTACTATACATCCGATTTCTGACTTAGGACAGTTGCAAACATTTGCAGCGGGATTAAACGTTTTAATGGTACCAAACCTTCTCCCTTTTTCTGAAAGAATAGCATAACATCACAACAAAGAAAAAAACACACAATAAAATATCAATTGGCAGGATGTATGCCAGCTTCAGCTGGATCCCCCTAAATACCTTTGTGTTATCATACTAATCTAATGATTAACATTTTGAAATTCGATGATGAGACGGTACGTTAAAAAGCGGAATATCACATTCTACTTAATAACAGAGGCCGTACATTTAAATCAATCCAAGAAAACTTATTGATATTTTAGAAGACGAAAAAACCACCAGCTACCAAGAGCATATTCAAGTCGAACACAAACAGTCTGCAAGTCACAACATTAAATTTAAGGCTGAGCAACACGAAATGCACGAGGTGCAGATGGTCTAGCAGAGGTTACCAATTTTACAATTGTTGATATCTATCATAAGTGTTAGTCGTTTATTGTATTGTACATTCATGTTGTTTTTTTCGTTTTTGATTCTTTTAAATTTTGTTATTTTAATGACTTGTTATATGATATGGCATTAGTATCTCATTGTTGAAGAAGATTCGAAAGATTCTGCATGAACATTTAACTCACAAATCGAAATCAGACTGATATTGTTATGGCAAAAAAGAAAAACGATGATAGTCCAAACAAATAACGCATTTTCAACATCGAAAACTAAGAACGAAACAAAACGAACCCAACAGAAACTAACGGTGGAACCCAACAGAAACTAACGGTGATATCATGTGCTCCAGCAGAAATGGCAAAAGGAGATGATCAAGATCCATATATGTCACCCATTGGGTTGCGATGACGTGAATGTACCTGTCATATTTATTAAGTAATGAAATGCACATTTATACCCTTAGGGGTTGAAGGCATATATAAACAATAGAATACAAATACATACACAATGCAAACATTATAACATATTAAACATCTATAATACTAAAATTACGAGGTCCAATTTGTCAGCCGTCATCACGTAAAAACGACGAATCACAGAATTCAACTTTATATATAACTAATATAGTACAAATTAGTATAGTAGATTAAAAATTACACCACTCCAGGCCCTTTTGTTTTCCACGTAATCAATATTGCCAATAATTAAGAAGTTCCGGGTCGAGTCCTATACCGATACCAGTAGTATATTCACCTGTTACATATTAGCTTATCTGTGCGTTCCGCATCTGACAGGCGCACCACCAAACGGTGTATTCAGGATTAATATGCTATATACCCGGGTCATCATCACAAGGTTGACACTACTAAATCGTCAAATTGTTACCTTTTATAGTATTTTAACCAGTAAGACTTTCTAAGATAACAATACGAATACTAAAAATCTGGACTACAAATAAGGCGTATAGGTACAGTTTTCAATTTGTTTGTGGGCATGACGTAAAACAGCGAAACAAAGAATTCAACTTTCTTTATAACTTAAATAGGACAATGCTGTTGACTCCATTCCAGGACCTATTGTTTTCCAAATAATAAATATTACCAATAATTGATAAGTTCCAGTTCGACGGGTTCAAACAGATAGATTTGAAAGCAGAGAAAACTGCGTATCTTATAATCGGCATGACTTTATCAGATGACAATACTAATACTAAAATAAGGCTTGCGCATAGTTATATACTTTAATTCAGTCACGGACCAGTGAGATCACGGGTGTGTTCTAGTCATATATAAAGTTGTAAAACAGTAATAATTTATGCAGGTGTTGTGTCGACTCCACTCAGTGCTAATGACTTTCTAATGACAAAAGTAAAATCACAAAAATACTGAACTTAGAGGAAAATCAATTTGGAAAGTCCATAATCACATGGCAAAATCAAAAAACAAAACGCATCAAAAACGAATAGACAAGAAATGTCATATTCCTGACTTTCTACTGAAAGGAACAGTAAGATGCATAATATCAAATGAAGATAAAAGTGATTGTAATCTATCTGTTTCATACAATTTGAAACATTCTTACTAGACATATTTCATTCATATCTTTTTAAAGCTGATTACGCAAAGATTTGTTAATTTTACATTTTAAGAAGAAGTGGGATTCATCTTCAACCTCATATATATATTACAATGTTTACATGTTCTATTTTCGCTTTGAATTATAGATGCTCACATTTATGTCAGTTTGATTTCTGGTTGGTATTGTCTTATAAGCAATCATACGTACCACATCTTGTGTTCTCATTACATTTATAGTTCATTTATTGTCTTCTTGCGTCGTAAATATGTGTAGAAAAAAAGGAAACCATGTGACAAAAATATTCTTCGTACGTCAATTGCCTTGCAACATTTGCAATTCAATTTAGCATCTTCTATTCATTGCAAGGTCAATTTTATCAGATCTAGATAAATGACTTAACAACTGGTTACTGTGATAGATGAGATTACCAACAACAGAAAGTGATAATTACAGAATACATTTAGCTTACGCCTTTCTTCATCTTTCTATAAATGAATTATGATATATATATAAGGTGGAGGGAACGGTACATTTAAACGTGAGACTTTACGTTTATGGTTGACCTCATCTGTTGCAAAAGCTACAACCATAATTCTTCCACTACTTAATCACTTACACACAATAACTTGATGGCATATTACCTATCCCTAAAGGAAACAAAAACATGTCTATTACCCAAATCCTATCATTTATAAATCAGCGATTTTATATGTCAAATTTGTCTTGCTTGTGATAAGATAGCTATGAACATTTCTCAGTATATATCTTAATCTTGAGCCTTTTTATATGAGAAGTAGTAGATTATTTCATATTCAAGATGATGGTGAAAACAGTACCCATTTACTATAAAGTAAATTCTAGAAATAAGTTTGCCATTACATATATTTCTAATCACTGTGCGAAATTTTTCTTCACCAGATGCACATTTCGACAACTAATATCTCTTCAGTGATGATTGAGGAAAACATATTTGAAAATCTAAAGCTAATTCAAAAGACGAAGAGTAATTCACTAAAGAGTGTAATTCAGCATTCATTTGATACGAAAATTATCCAAGTATCTTACAAATTTAAAAAGTAAGAACTGTTTAGTATGACTTATCTATCACTAAGTATTAATATCGATTTTATTGTCTGTTAATTGAAATTGAACTATATATATTTTTTATGTACATATATCTGATGGGTCGCGGTTTTTATCTGACAGTAAATGACGTCGCTGTATATAAAATCATTAAGTGCTGGATGCGCACTGATTGATATTTTAATCTTTAGATGCATGCATTTTTTTTATGAATCGTTATTGGGTTTTCACTTCCTGTCATTGAAAGAGGGACGAAAGATACCAGAGGGACAGTCAAACTCATAAATCGACAATAAACTGACAACGCCATGGCTAAAAAAGAAAAGGACTCACAGACACAGAATAATACACATAACACAACATAGGAAACCAAAAGGAATAAACAACACGAACCCCACCAGAAACTATGGGTGATTTCATGTGCTCCGGAAGGGTAAGCAGATTCTGCTCCACATCTGGCACCCGTCGTTAAGCTTATGTGCTAACAAATCCGGTAAATAGTCTAATTCGGTAGGTCACATTTATGAAAAGGAAGGGGCTGTAGTCAAGACGTAAGGAATATATCTGATATCATTTGTGAAACGGTTTTTCCATAGCGGTCAACCAACTCGTGTGATGGTGTCCGTAAAATCAACGAAGAGATGATTTCAACTTCACCATTTGGATCTGTTGATTTAATTAACAGCTTCCCTGTGAGCAAAAACCCTCTATCAAGAAAATCATCATAGGAAATGCAAGCACTGGAATATTGTATCAATTGGAAGATATATACACCGTATGCAGGTGCTCCTGGAATGTTGCTACTTAGAAATAGAAAGTTCATAACTGGACAGTTGAACTCATCTCTTTTGTCGTAAAGTTTTGTTTCAATCGAGCTTCATTGTCAAATTCTAGATGTAAGTCAAGATATGAGGCCTACTATACTGTATCTGCTGTATCCTTTATCTCTAGTTCAATGGATAGGTGCATTCGACATAGTCACCAAATTTTGAACTATTTAGTGAAAGAACATCATCTATATAGCGGAAAGTAGAGTTAAAGGATATTGCTAACTTCTTATCTCTCTTTCTAAGAAGTTCATGTATGAAATCAGGTTCAAATTAATAAAGACACAAGTTGGCAAGACGAGGGGCACAATTCGATCCCATTGGAATGCCGATATTCGGTTGAAAAACACGTCCTCCGAACGTAACAGATATGTTGTCAATCAAGAAGTCAAGCATCTTGATAATGTCAGTGTCAGAGAATTTTTTGTTTTAATCAGAGTGACCATTTACAAGTTAGGATTTATCCCTTCCTAACATAAGATACTTGTATCTTCGTTGGCCATTCTTTTATATGAAACAAAGCAATACCAATTCTTTCAATTTGTCTTTTAGTTTAGAATGTGGAATACTTGTTTAAAATGTAGAAAAGTTAAATGTTTTAATACTATTACCAGATGAAAGAGAGTTAGATTGCTATAAAATAAATATGAATATTGCAGATGAGGTGTTTCGTTAACTTTTAGCAAACAAAATATGTAATTAACAATTAATTTCCCAAGTATTATACAACTATTACATTTATAGAGGTATTTTCTTTGACAAACTGAAATAGTTTTCATAGTTGAAGTTCATGTTATTTTAAATAAAAATGCAAATTTAAGAGAATACACTACATTTGTGCATTAATACGTGTTCATTTGTTAAACATATTAAAGTGAGAATATAAATCCTCTTATATAGCTCTCCAACTATTTCGAATCTTTTACATCCATGGCTTTCAAATAATGGGTTTTGAGCGTTCTTTAGGAATGAAAAGTAGAAAGCGCTTGAAATGTACGCAGTTTATACGTGTTATTTTAATTCTTATAAACCAATTAGTATATAAATTTATCAATGTCATAGAATAATGTATAATAGCCTAAAGTTTTTTAATACATTTTTACATTAATAATTTGATTAAAATGTTCGATTATTGTGAGAACAGTTTTCAAGAGAAATTGGTACTTCTCAATGGTAACAATAGAGAATGACATCCAAAATACTGATAGTATGACCATAGTAAAATTAAACAAACGTATGGCGAAATAAAATTACATTCCAACTGAAACACATAGACCACTGTGATACAATTCTTTCCAAGGAATACTGAAAATCATCACTTAGAATCGTTTGTTTTGTGACCAGTCATAAGTCGTGAATGATTTTTTGAATCATTTTCAAATTATGATATGCCCAAATTCTTTATAAAAGTACAAAAAAATAGCTGTTGTTATTATAGACATTATTATTGTTTACCAGCAATAAGGAAGTATTTAAATGTATATAATGGCTAATTTTCATAACATTCTCGAAGCCATTTAAGTTTTTTAATGGGAGTTCTCGTGAACGCAATGCAATTTTATTACAATGTTCAAACCTCCAAAGTTCCACAGTTGTTTATTTAGTATTGACAGTTAAAATGTGTCTATTCCTTGTACGTCATAACCTTTTATGTAAGTAAACAGAATGTCCCTATATAATGTAATATATTTTGATAAAGTTGTGTCTGACTTCCTTATTAGTAATAAACTAATAATTCTTTATATGATATGATAGAATCTCTTTAAAGAAGCCAAGTTTTGATAATACTTAATAAATTCTCTCATCTCACCTAGTTTTTACAGAACCTTATGTGGGATTAACTCTGTTGTATTCTTTCAGACTTGTGCTTGATTTTCATATGATAAAACATTTAGTTAAATTAATGTCTGGAGCTGCTAGCAGTTCATTGTTAATTAATGATGATCATTGTCATTTTGTTTTGATTCTTCTGATTTCCTTTAAACTAATTTCTGTGCAGATTGCTGTGATTATGTTTATTTCATTTTGATCTGAGCATCACTGATGAGTCTATGTAGACGAAACGTGTTTCTGGTGTATTAATTTATAAAAGAGGGACGAAAGATAGGAAAGGAATAGTCAAACTCATAAATCCAAAACAAACTGACAACGCCATGGTTAAAAATGAAAAAGACAAACAGACAAACAATACTTCACTTGACACAAAATATAAAACTTAAGAATAAACAACACGAACTCAACCAAAACTTTGGGTAATATCATCATAAGCATTGTTCCTATAACTACTGGGTATAGAAGGAGAGTTGAATATTTATAAAACTTGAGTATCCATTTTATTCCGCCTGTCTCAAGTCAGGAACCTGTTACTTTGTTAAACTTGTATGTTTTTGTTTTTAAAAAAAAATGTGTATTTATATGATTCAAAGTTTAGTGTTATGTTCAATTTCTCTAAGCTAGTATATATTATAGTTAGGGGACAGTTGTCGACCTCCTCTGGAAACGGGATTGTCTAGCTGTGTTTAAGACCCGTCGGCGGCCATGTGCTGTTTTCTGCTCTTTAGTCGTTTTAGTTGACTTTTTGACACATTCCCTGTGTGCTAATTCTCAGTTTTATTTTTTATTTGAAACTTTCGCAATGTTTTTTCCTACAAAACTTACAATAAATCAAGATCTTCTATGTTGTTTATTCGCCGTTCCCTGTACGTGATAGAAATGTTTTTTGTTTTTGTTTTTTTTTTAATTTAAATTATTGCATATACTTGCTGCTACGTCTTAAAATATATACTAGTATACATCTCCCAATTGATAAAATATTCCCGAACTTGTGTTTCCCATCATGATTTTTTTAAAGAGGTTTTTGCTTAAAAAAAAAAAAAAAAAAAAAAAGGAGATATTAAACCAAGAGTTCCAAATAGTGAAGTTGAAATCATCCCTTCGTAGATTTTATGGACGCAATCACGAGCTAATTTACCGTAATGGAATATATGTTTCTTATGTCGCAACTACAGGCCTGTTCCATTTTCATGAATGTGACCTGCCGAACTAGACTATTGACACGATTGACCGGGTTTGTTATAACATGAGCAACAAGACTGGTGCCAAATGTGAAGCAGGATCTGGTTTCCCTTCCAATTCACCCCAGTTTGGAATTTGGGTCTGTGTTGCTTAGTCTTTAGTTTTCTATGACTTGTTCAGTACTATTATTTGTCTGTTTGTCTTTTTAAATAAAGGCAATAGTAGTATACCGCTTTTCAAAACTATAAAATCTATGTACACAAAACAAAATCGGGGTAACAAACTAAAACTGAGAAAAACGCATTAAATATAGGAGGAGAACAACGACACATCATTCACATGTAACACACTCGAAACGGACCAATCATTAGACAAAATCCGATGAGAATAACAAGCATAACATCAAAACCAAATACATGAATTTGGGACAGTACCGTGACACGTCTTGTAGTAATGTGAATTTACACTCAAATATAAGAGAAAACAAACGACACAACGGAAACACAACGTTAACATGTTACATTTCTAAGCCTTGGAGTTGTCAGTTTATTTTAAATCTTTGAGTTGGAATGTACCTCTTGTATCTTTTCGTTTTGTAATCGTACTTACGTCGTTAAATTTTATATTAACTGTTCAATTTCATCTATTACAACAATAATGTAGAAAACTAAAAGGAATGATAAATATGGGTGTCCAATTATGAACTGATTTCTTGCCAAATATGTAGTTTATAAAAGTAAGATTAAAGACAAAATAGAAGGCGAAGTGTACGTGATAAACTCCTATTTCTAAACTTCACACATTGATAGTACTTTTCATGAGAAAACAGATACTGTAATTGTTAAATGTATGACACTATTAACCAAAAATAGACAACTTAACAAACATAATAAAAATCGACAAGTTCAGTTGTATTTCAGAATCCTTTGATGCAAAGAAATTTATAAATAAAAGTGCTTCTTTTCTAGTTATATTCTGTAAATATTTCAAAAGAAAACGAAAAAATAAATCGACAACGCAATTGATCTATGGTGACACATGTTTTGTTTAATTGTGCTACCATGCAATAAGGTTAGATTATATATCAGAAATTATATTTACTTAGCATAAAAAAAAATAAGAAAACAAAGATCTCTTAGAGAAATTCAAAACGGAAAGTCCTTTATAAACTTTCAATAGAAAACGCGCAAACACATCAAACGAATAGAAAAGAACAGTATTATTTCTGACTTAGCAAAAACATTTCTTTAAAAGTTTTATAACTAGGTACACCTCTCACTTGAATGACTGTTGCAATAATTCCCTTTTATTGACTACAAGGTGTGAGCAAAATAATTAGACTTAATAACGTATAAGAAACTAACAACTTCATTCTTATAATTATCAAATATAAATAAAAAGTAAAGATTAAAAACATACAAGGACAAGGATATACATTGCAACCAACAGTTCCGGAGTATTCAACTGATACTTTTAAATATACTAAGTAGATTCAAACTATAAAGGAATTAGTTTGTATTAAGAAAGGATAGTTAATGCCGCCAATCTTCGTTTGTTTTGAAGCAGCACTTTATTTTCAGGTCTTCCATAAACCACATCATCTGGCATATCCAAACTGGTGTCTTATGTTTGTTCGCTTCAATGAGCTTACTATCTAATGGGAGTTTGTTTTCAGCACAAACATATTCGTATTTAAAATACACTTGTCGAGGTCATAACTCACTTGTTCGCATATTTATCAGACCGGAAAGGGCTGACAACTTACATAACTTAGAAACTCAATTGTATCTAAAATTCCGCCAGAGGAGTTTAAAAAACGCATAATTCGCCTGAGAGAATTTCACTGGTTTTTTTTCGAATAAAAAAACCTGACAATTTAAAGATAAGTTTTCTGATAGAAAGTTGCTTCTAACGAGGAATTCATTGTTTACTACTACTTCCCTTGTATTTACGTCACTTTGGTCTTTTGTTGAAAATCTTGAAAATCTCTTTATAAGATATCTAAAGCAATAAGTTCAAGTCGTCTCATTTAAGCTTTACAGACACCATTTTGGTATATTTTACTATAGTAGAAAATTTATTTTCCAAAATGTTTATGTATATGTTCCATTTGTCGTAGCCAAAATTCCGCCATCGTTTACCCTACATTCTCATCAAATGTGTATATAAAAATAA
Organism: Mytilus trossulus; assembly: GCF_036588685.1. NCBI lineage: Eukaryota > Metazoa > Mollusca > Bivalvia > Mytilida > Mytilidae > Mytilus > Mytilus trossulus. The sequence goes on from NC_086382.1 coordinate 60,146,868, forward strand.
AAAAAATTAAAAACATACTGTTTATACTTCAGCCCTGAACCAGATTCCAGGGAACCCTTGATTTTAGATATAGCACCTCCTTTAACACTACCTGTACTTCAACAGAAATCGTACAATACATGTTTCGCAGAAAAAAAGACATATTATATTTGTGATTATTCCTGTAAATGAACTGTGTATTTTATTAGGTCTTTCCACTTTTCTGTGGAAAGACCTATTGTTTTTCTTCTGATTATTTTTTTTTTTTTCTTCCGCCTAATTTTGTTCTTGCGATAAACATTTGTTTCGCAATAAGTCGCTTAGATATTTGGTATATGATATCGAACAGTTTATGTGCTTTTGAAATTTACCCTGCGTAAAGGAATACTTTTCTTTGTAGGAGTTATCTCCCCAAACACTGTTTTCCTTGTTATCGTAACTCCTTCGCAACCGTAAAATATTATGACAAATTTATTTTACAAAATTGCTCGTTATATCCTTCGCATGATTTGTCCTATTTTGACCGAAGTGATATGAACGCTCCATATGAGAGTTATTTCCCCTTATGCATTTGATATAAGTGAATTGCATTTCTAACTGGTAAACCATAATTGATAGAGACCTAGGATCTTTTGATTTGAGGTCCTTGGTCCAAAAAAATGAAAATTAGGTCAAGGTCAAAGGTCAAGGTCATATTCTAATTTTTGAATTTGGCTCATTTCCACTCATTTCCAGAAACCGTATAAGATATCGACAAATTATTTTTTCTAAATTGTTTGTTGCGACATGTCGTAACACGTAAATTTTGATTGCAAGGGTACGTTGAATGTAAAAGGGAGTTTTCTCCCCTTTGGTATTTAAAAATACGCGTATGGTGATATAACTCATTAACTAAACATAATTAAGACCTATGGCCTTTTGATTTGAGGTTCTTGGTTAATGACCTTGAAATTGATCTCAAGGTCATAGTTTAATTTGACGTTCTAGATTTTGACCTTTGCTTTTACCTCATGTGTATACATGTTAAAGCCATGAGACTTTTGGCAAACGGAATCAAACCATTTAACCTTGAAAAAACAACCGGAAGTGACCTTGTGTAAACCGGAAGTAGCTATTTATTGTACTTTATTAATATAAAAGTATATAGAACAAGATATTTTTGGAATCAGTGTCAAGTTAATAGTCAAATATTATCGGAAATGGTGTTTTTCAAACCGGAAGTAAGAAATTATCTCCCTTATCTGAAAAAATATTGTTTAGAAACCACAGGCACTTGTTTCTGTCAATATGGGGCTTACTATCAATACCAGTATAAAAAAAACACAAGGTAGCTAACGGGAATTTTCAATGTGTTCGCTTCAACCAATATTTTATAACTTTCCCTTGCCCCTTTCACGAATAAAAGTACACCAGTCTTTCGGTAATTGATTTATCTTTACAATGAAACAACTCTCACGTACCTTGAGAATACCCCTCAAACAGAATAACACACTTGAGATGAGAATTATTGACCTTTTTCCAGACCATTGAATTTGGAAGGACTAAACTTCCGGTTTACTTAGGAAGTTAATATAACACAGCAATCTGATTGGTCGAATTCATCTGGTTACCTGTTTATTTATATTAGTTACCAGAAACCAGAAAAATGTGACCAATCAGATTGCACAGTTTTATTAACTTCCTAAGTAAACCGGAAGTTTAGTCCTTCCAAATTCAATGGTCTGGAAAAAGGTCAATAATTCTCATCTCAAGTGTGTTATTCTGTTTGAGGGGTATTCTCAAGGTACGTGAGAGTTGTTTCATTGTAAAGATAAATCAATTACCGAAAGACTGGTGTACTTTTATTCGTGAAAGGGGCAAGGGAAAGTAATAAAATATTGGTTGAAGCGAACACATTGAAAATTCCCGTTAGCTACCTTGTGTTTTTTTATACTGGTATTGATAGTAAACCCCATATTGACAGAAACAAGTGCCTGTGTTAGAAACCATATATTTTTGGAATCAGCGTACAATAAGCTATCATTTGACGATTGAAATGACAATTTAAACCTATTTTTACACCTTTCATATTAAAATACATTGTTTTGGTGGAAAGACCTTCAATTGTTCTCTGAACAATTGGTTTTTAATTATTATTATTAATTTTTTTTTTTTTCCGCCAACTTTTGTTCTTGCGATAAATGTTTGTTTCGCAATATGTCGCTTAGATATTTCTCATATTGTATCGTATAGTTTATGCGCTTTTAAATTTCACCCTGCTAAGCCGAACCATTTTCTTTGTAAGAGTTATCTCCCTATTCACTGTTTATCATCAGAGCGTATCTCCTTCGTAACAAAAAAAGATAGCGACAAAATTCTTTTTACAAATTGTTCGTTACATCCTCAGTAATTTTTGGCGTATTTGGATCGAAGCGATTCGCTGAAATTTTAAAGGAGTTATCTACCTTTACGGAATAAATTTGTTCGTATGTTTTTTTATTTCATAAACCGTAAACCGTATAACCCTGGAATGTTTTTATTTGAGTTCCCTGGGTCCTAACTTAGAAAATGAGGTCAAGGTCAAAGGTCAAGGTCAAGTCCTCAATTGTGACTTTTGCTTGTTTTTGTATTTTCTCTGACACTGTGAGAGATACATATAAAAGAACAAGTGCAAAATGTCTGCTTTATTTTAATGAAGATATGCTACGTTTAGTCTTATACTATTACATGTCTTCTTATAGGAGTTGTTGCCCCTTGAATATCTTGATATGAGGTTATTTGATTATAACTTCAACTAAGTTCATTATAAAGGCATTTGACCTTGTACGAAAGGTTGAGTGACAAATTACCTTGAAAAATGACTACCGGAAGTGACCTTGAGAAAACCGGAAGTAGCCTTTTTTGCAATTATTTCATCTAAAAGTACTCAGAATCCATAGATTTTGTCATGTAGATCTATTAACTGTTTACTTAAGACTAAACATGACTTCCAACAAACCGGAAGTGGCCAATTATCTCCCATTCTAAATACAAAAGTATATAGAAACTATATATTTTTGGAATCAGTGTGAAAGAAGCTATCATATGAGACCGGAAGTGACATTCGTTTCACCGGAAGTAGCATATTATCTCCCTTATATCACTCAAAAATATAATTAAACCATTATTTATCGCATCAGTATGAAGGAACTATCTTCTTATCAAATTATCTTTGGTGTGGAAAGACTTTGAATTGTTCTCTGAACAATTGGTTTTTAATTATATTACAATTTGTTTTATTTTGTGTATTGTCATGTATTCTTAAAAAAGCTATATTAATTTTGTAAATTGTTGTTTTGTTAAACAAGTCTTCGTTCTTTTAAGATACTTCAGCTAAAACATAAAATATGAAGAGAAAAAAGGGTAAAAAAGGTGCCAAGAAGACTGTTTTATAGTTTTGATTTACGTACTTAAGCATTACATGAACTTTCAATTAGACATACATAGATTTCCTGATTCCTTTTTTCACTATTTATTAACCATCTTCAGGCATCAATCCTATAGCAATTAGCTGACAATAGATAAAAGTTATATAAAACACATTAAACAGATGTATTTTATCCAAAGTAAACGGCCACGAGGCATAACAAGACACAATTAGTTGCACAATTCAGCAACTGACAATTTTGGCAGACAAAAGGTCTTCATTCATTAAGGGTCTACTGTAATCCTTAGTGTATCAATTGTGTTTTTCATTTTTAGTACAATCGGGGAAATGGTATTGTCCGTCGAAAAAGAACTTTATGAAGGCCGTACTTTAACCTATAATGGTTTAATTTTTAAATTGTTATTTGGATGGAGAGTTGTCTCATTGGCACTCACACCACATCTTCCTATATCTATTTATACAATCGAACTGTTTATTTTCCTGGTTTTTTTTATATATAATTGTATGTCACCAGTGAATGATAATTATACCGTATCTGCAAGTGTTTTTTTTAAAAGTGTAGTTCATGAATAAGACATTTCCGACAGCCATAGCAGTTCCGTTTTGTTTGAAAATAACATCAGAAAAACGAATTGATAAAAATACGATGTTGCGAATCACTTTAAAACCATATATGCATCCTCAGACATATTCAACATACAACCGAAGTTAATTTCTATTCTTCATTCGTTATTCCAATCAAAGTTGAAAAACGTAATCTACCTAAACTATGATAAATACCAAACTTACAAAATTATCCTTACGAAAAACGTTAATTGATTGGTATGTCTAATGTTCCACGAAACATCTAAAGTATTAACAACAATCAAAACAAGCTTAAGGCTTAAAAGTATAATTAGATACCCTAGGAACGGTGTGAACGTGAGGTCATTTTATAAATATTAAAACATGAAAGATATATTTGAGTACACACAATTCTTTTCTCTTGCTGTAACATATATGTAACACTCAGAAACGTGTCCTTCCCCCCAATTGTGTCCGATTCCCCCAAACATGTCTAGTTGAAAACTGCGCCGAAGCGTGTCATTTGTATAAACGCCCAAACGTGTCCATTTCTCAACTACCCCCAAACGTGTCCAATTCCCAAAACGTGTCCATATCAAGCGTTATTTGGTGATTGCTATTTCATTAACGTATACTAATTTTACCATATCATTGAAAATATACATAAGGCACGTTAGAACTTTTTCAAACCGAGAGAATTAAACTGGGTTAAAGTAAGGGCGTCATTTCGACTATATCGTATGTAAATTGTAAGCAGACATGTTGAGTTAAACTGCACAGTTAACGGGTCAAAGTGTCCCTTTCTCTGTGCGTTTAAACTTTTATGTTCTCTCTAATTATGCATGATTCGCAATCAACAGTCTAAAGTTAATTTATTTATTAGAACTAAAAAAAATTTCAAACTTGTATGTTTTCTCTAATTTGCATGAAATACTTGCAACTGGACAAAACGCAACCATCAGTCTCAAGTTTATCTTAACAATAGAACAGTAAAAAATTTAAAACATGTATGTTTTTTAATGAATATAATAATTGCAAAATTAATCTGTTAACACTAAGTAACTTTGACTGCAGTTGCTTATTGTCCAGTTGCAAGTATTTCATATTCATTTAGAGCGAACATACACATAGTTCTGGAGTTGAATTAATCGTTAACTTTGTTAATTAGTTTGTACTTATAAACTCCGATGATGCCTTTTATATTTATCCGAACATTGCATGGCGGGCTTTTAACAGCATTTGTTTTCACTTTGTCAATGTTTTGTGTGTATTTCAAAAGCTCATCAAATTATAAACTTGTTATCCGTTTTTTTAATAAATTTTAGGTTTCCACCATCACTAAAGACACACGATAAAAAAACATAACGTCCAGTGCCAAATATTTCATGAATACGTTTTAAAGATTCTTTTTTTATGAATATGACTGCTATGTGATCAACTCCAGTTTTGATTGCTAATTTATTTTGTGTTATATAATAAACTTTAGACTGTTGATTACGTATTGTCCAGTTGCAAGTACTTTATGCATATTTAGAGCGCACAATAGTTTTGAAAGTTTTAATGTTTTTACTGTTGTACTGTTCAAATTTACTTTAAACTGAACTTTAAACTGATGATCGCGTATAGTCCAGTTGCAAGTATGTCATGCATATTTAGAGAGAACACACAAGTTTCAATGTTTTTGCAGTTCTATTTAGAGAGAACATAGGCTATACCTGTTTTCGAACTAACTTAATCTGATAAATGACAACTTCATCACGTGTGGCTCCCATTATAGAATTGCCGTAAACGTTATTAGCGATTTTATCTAGGAGATACATGTATTAGCGCTATTAGACGTGTGTAGTTTTGCCGTTAAATATTGGACACGTTTTGGCGAATAACAATTATCGGACACGTTTGGGGGTTATGAAATCGGATACGTTTAGGGAATATTGTACATTTCGGGAAAATAGACACGTTTGGGAGAATCGGACACGTTTGGGGGGAAGGACACGTTTGGGAGTGTTACATGTAAACTAGACTTCACCAATATAAAATATGAAATTAAAAACAAATTGAATAATTATTTTCGTTAAAAATATATGACTCACATTGTTACCCAACAGACGATTATCGTCATTCCTACTGTGCAATATCTGGTGAACCTAAATTGTTCTTACAAAAATTATTAGAATGACAACGTATACAATTGTGAATTTGAAAAACGCCCATCCCCCTCATTTTGTTTTCACACCGTAGCATCTTTATGTAAGAAAATAAATGTTAGATTTTATTCCCCGAGCAATCGTTTTTCTTATAGGCTATTTAGCAGGTTAGTTCATGGATTAAAAACCGTTAAGTTTTAATTTACATCCAAGTATTAACTTGTTCTAAGTGTTCCTTTTAGCTCCAATGAGAGCAAACGACATTTTTATCATGATTCCCTTGATACACTTTTAAATAAAACACGACCAAAACTGAGTGTGGACCTGCTTTGCCGCAAGCAATTTATTTAGGTGACATATGTTCTGGAAATAATCATTCCTTTCATTAAAGACAAAATAAATGTCTCAAACATTTATTTGTGAATGAGTGCTGTTACATTTTACTATATCGGCAAATATGAAAGTGGCTGAAAGGCGCACATAGAAATTGAAGACTCTTTACAACTGAACTTAATCAAGCTGTAGACACAAACATATATCCCCTCAGTGCGTGCAGTTTAACGAAACATTTCCTGCTAAAATTATTGCTGTGAAGTTTCAGACTATCGTCAAACAGGAAGTGACTGGACGATAGATGTGAAAAGTGCTTATTCGTTACGACTCATAATTATCAAGCTGCAGACAGAAACGTTAAATATTTGACGGAAATAATCATTGACGTTTTAAAAATATAATATTTTTAAATCAGCAAACAGGAAGGGGCTACACGGCATTTATGAAAATTGATAACTCGCTACAACTCAATATTATTAAGCTGCAGATAAAATATGAAATCCATCCGTTTAACAAAACTAAGAACACTTGTGGGACCAAAAAGTCTCTTAACACTGTCAAAATAGTAAAACTTTAAAAAAAAATACTGAGCTCAGATGTAAGCTCAAAACGGAAAGTCCCTAATGAAATACCAAAAACAAAAGCTCACACACATCATACGAAACGATAACATTTGTCATAGTACAAGCATGTTCTTATGTAGAAAATGGAGGATTAAACCTGCTTTTATATCTCGCTAAACCTCTTACTTGTGTGACAGTTACATAAAATTCCATTATTTCGACAATTAAGTTTGAACAAAACAAACAAACACAATAGATAAAATATCTAAAATCAGGGGTACTGCAGTCAACAAGGTGTTATAATCTCTCAATTTCATTTCATTTCAATTCCATTCTCAATTTTATGTTGTAATCTCTTTTACCACAAAAAACAAACAAATATGTATAGTAGGTACCAGGATTATAATTCAATACGCCAAACGCGCGATTCGCCTACATAAGACTCATCAGTGACGCTCATATCAAAACAGTTAAAAAGCCATTTGTATTTCCCGAACAATCATTTTTCTAATAAGTTAATCAGCAGGTTAATATAACAAACCGTTAACGTTGATTTTTATTCATATTCAAGTTTTAATATCTTATAAGTTTTCCTTTAAGCTTCAGAGGAAGCAAGCGACATTTTTGATATAATTCCCTTGATACAATTATAAATGAAACCAGACTAATCCTCGGTCTGGACCTGCTTTGCCTCTAGCAATCTATTTAGGTAACATATGTTCTGAAGCTGATCATTTCATTCCATTGAAGACATAATAAATGTCACATACATGTTCTTTGTCAATAAGTGTCATTAAATTTTAGTATATCTGCTAACATGAAATGACTGAAAGGCGGACGTAAAAATTGATAACTCTTCACAACTGAAAAAAATTAAGCTGTCAACACAAACATATATACCATTCAGTACGAACCCCCAAAAAAGGTAAAAAAAATATTTCCTGTTGCAATGAATGCTGTTAAATTTTTAACTGTCGTCAAACAGACGATGTGAAAATTGCTTACTCGTGACATCTCAATATTATCAAGTTGCAGATAGAATGTAAGAAATATTTGACAAAATTGTCCCTTGTACAACGAATGTTATAACATTTCAACCAATCAACAAACAGGAAGAGGTTGCACGACGTTTATGAAAATTGCTAGTCAGCTACAATGCAATACTATTGAGCTGCAGATAAAATATGACAGATATCCCTTTGAACGAAACCAAGAACACTAGTGTAACAAAATGTGTCTTAACCATGAAACCGACCCCGGGCCTACTAAAGTATAAGCCTTGTAGCTTTGATGGGTATCTACAGCTCTAATGCAAATTACAAGTTTACAGACTTGTATGATGCTAAATACAAACCAGCAAGATTGTCTTAAGGTCGACAACTCTACTGTTGAAGATGTTCAATAATTCACCTATCTTGGAAGTATTGTCAGTACATCAGGAGGCACAGACGAAGACATATCGGCAAGAAAAAAGAAAGCACAACAGGTATTTTCCATGCTTAAACCTGTTTGGAGGAGTAATGCTTTAAGAACTAGCACTAAGTTAAAGATAATTACCACCAATGTAAAATCTGTACTCTTATACGGATCAGAAACCTGGAGAAAAACAGCTGCATCCATCAAATCTATCCAGACTTTTGTCAATAAATGTTCGAGAAACATCCTCAACATCAGATGGCCAAACAAAATGTCCAACAATGAGCTATGGAGAAGAACCAAACAACAGCCAACAACCCAGACCATAAGAGCAAGATAGTGGAAGTGGATCGGGCATACCCTAGGAAAGAAAGACACACACATTACCAAGCAAGCCCTAGAATGGAGCCCTAAGGACATCGAAAAAGGGGAAGGCCAAAAAACACCTGGCGCAGGGGACTAACAACCGAGCTGAGTAAAATTGGGAGGACCTGGAAAGAAACAAAAAAAATAACCATGGACAGGAAGAAATGGAGAGAAACTGTAGTCGCCTATGTCCCCCTTGGGACGAAGTGGATTAAGTCAAGTAAATCATATATGTGGAACAAATAAGTATGCAAGTTCTACAGATCAAATATTTACCTCACACTGTTTTTTTATATATATATTTGATAAAACGTTCATATTTCCAGCCTTTATGTCTTGGGAATTCCTTATCTAAACCTTCTATTAACACGTATATAATGCACAAACATATTCTGTGTTATCGCTGCTAGTTATATGTTGTTATAAATGACATTATTTGATGGTGATCCTGATTTATTTCAAAGGATGCATGCTTTATTTTAGTTTAAAGTACAGCTTAAGTATTGGTATTTCTATACGGACAATTTAACTCAATATTTATAAGCAAGTAACATATTATGTACAGACAGATATAGCTGTCTGTGTACTTAATGTCATGCATGGTCTTTGTAATGTTATTTTAGCTCAATATTACACTAGTTGGTGCTATTGGTTAGAGTGCATAAAACAGACGTCAAATGTTAAGACTTCGATTTCAAGTGTGCTGTGACAATTGGAAGCGATTTTATTCCACAAAACAACAAAAAATGTTTTCAACTCAATCCATATTTAACATTTTTTTTCTGAATTGGACGACAAGAAATTCATTCAAGTTATGTACAGATATTTTAATAGTACATACATGAATATATTTTTTCTTTATATTTTTTATTACTACTTAGTTAAGCATGGAGTACACGTTTGGTCTTCATTGGACGAAACAATGAAATTTTACACAAATTATGTTTTGAGTTCACATAATCTATAGTACATATATATAGAGGAATATATTAATATGTTTGAACACTACAATGTTAATAATTGAGACCATGTCTGAAATAATGGCAACAGTAGTATACCACTGTTCAAAAAACCTAAATAGATTGAGAGAAAAAAAATCGGGTTACAAACTAAAACCGTGAGAAACACATCAACAAGTACTTCAAGAGGAACACACATCAACAGAAACACTGAAATGCAACAAATACAAACGACAATGAAACATACGTAGAAACGAACTATTAGATAACATCTATTGTATTCCCGGCTCGGCCTATGCCGTTTAAAGAAACAAATGATAAGTTGATCCTAGTTTTGGGGCTCGCCAAACCTAGCGCTTTTGGGCAATGTTAAATATACCGCTGAACTATCTTAGAATGAATGCCCGGAAATTCACCTAAAACTTACATTTGCTTTTCGAAAAACGCTTTTAATGTTTTGAACTTCGCATTGATTAGCTTTCCAATTCTTAGCGCAACTGGCGAGCATTAGATGAACACAACCATTATAAGGCGTATCTTCTCATAAGCCTAATATCTTTGATGACCTATTTTTATTCAAGAAAGTACATAAACGAAAATATTTGGTGTTAAGTTGTTGAGAGTAACAGAGGTAACAAAAGATAGCGGTATTCTAAATTGTGCAAGCGTGAAAAAAAATACCTGTAAACAGCAAATTTAATATGTCGAAACATAAAACAAAACAAGAAGTCTCCATTTAGAAGAGACTAGAACAATTTTAAAAAGATAAATATATGAAAACATCTATAAAGAAGAAACATAAAAAAAACTTACCAGTCGATTAGAAATTTGTGATTTTTTTTTAAAAAGACGAAAGTCTTAATCAAAACTATCTTAAAAATAAATTGAGGAGCTATCTCGCCAAAACCTTAACGATATGTGTCCCAAACTCGTTGATGTACTTATATTCCTGCAAATTTTGAAAAAAAGGAATATTGTACTATCAACAATGCAACACAGGAAATGTATAAAGATCGTGCATCTAGAAGTCGCCATAATCTATATAACAACAGACATGCGACAAAGAAATATTCAAAAAGTCAACATTACCAGGAGTCTTCGAAATTTCTTCCTGATTTTGATAACAGCTGGCAAAACTCACCCAAATCGACAAACAATACTTTAAATGAAAAAAAGAAAAAAAAGTCGTTCTTTCAATAAAAAGGCAAAGCATTGTATCGTCAATTATATGTTTTACTTTAGCAGATACATATCAACACGAACAGAGAAACATGCGCTGCAAAGTCCATATTAAAACATAATCAAAAAATATCAGCCATGAAGATCACAAAACAAGGTAACATATTCCAATCAAACAAAACTTCACTGCCTGTTTCATTTGTAAAGCTGGTGCAATGTATGGGGGTGTTGTTGTGTTTTATAAATGAATACTAATTTACCACCCATGCTCACAAGGAGGATGACATTTACAAAAGTCAAAATAATTTGTCCTTATATACATTTTAGATACTTTGAATGATTTAAAGTGTACATAAAACGGCTAGGCATAGAAGAGGGATTTCATTTAAGAACGTTACACAGACTTAAGTGTTTGACAATTTTAAAGAAGTCGCACACGGTTTAATTAATTGATCTTGAAACACAGATGACCTTTGCAATGTAACTAATTCCATTTGTTTCGACTAGAAATCAGTTGAACCTTCACATGTATCATTTAATCAGGAGGACTTTTATAACGCATTTGTTTCACTTATTGCCTTTAATTCTCACAGCAACAGAACGTAAAATTTGCTGGTTGATTTTGCATTATAAGGTCATTCGTGTCTTTAAGTTAAAGATTTTCAGCAGATCTTTCAAATAATTGAAATTAATATCTTCATTGAAATAAGTTTGGTCGATAATTCTACTTTTATGAAAATTACGGTCCAACGCTTTACCACCAATACCTTTGTTAGATATCAATATCAATGACAATGCAACCTTAAAAAATAAATCGTCGTCGTGATGATTAAAAACACTAAAAGTGAATATAAATTAAGATATACATAACGGTTCAGTTCGTCTAGTTCAAATAGTATTTGTCATGATTTCCTGGTTTTTGGTGGAGATAGTATGAGGTACAATACATTTCTTTTAAAAACACACCCATCTGCAAATTTTCCTCTATCCGAGGTAGACATAGATGTCTTTTATCTTTACATGTTCACTTTTTTACGATAACTTCATTTGGTTATATCATCAAAAATGTCTGACCATAATGGTTTTTAAACATATTCTAATTTGACAAGATTTGTTAAAAGAGGGGAAGATAACAAAGGATAACCAAACTCAGAGGTCAATTAAAGACCGTCTAAATCATTTCAATTAATTTGAGAAAAACAATAAAAAAAAAGACAAATAAATGTCTAAAACCACTTTATCGAAAATCTAAAGGCTAAATAGCATAACTTAGGAATGACATCGTGTGCTCCAAGAAGCTAATATCCTCTTCCACATGTAATACCCGTCGAAATGATCATGGTATCTACAAATCCCGTACTCAAATCAGATCAAAAGCTTTTTTTATTTTAAGTCGGCATGTCACATAACAATACAATTATCCTTACGCTTTTTTCCTTTTATAACCGACAAATGCATACATTCACACAATACAAATACGCAATACTAATATTAAAACATAAAAAACTATAATATATAGTTCATGCACATTAGAGCTAAGCTAAACCAATTCAAGCATGAATATATTCATCTCTTAGAACTAAGCTAAAGGCAATACTATAGCATCATCATAAACCACTAATGCACATCTACCACACATTATATACTGCTGAGCAAATATACTCAATTCGTTGCCATTGCGTGAGTTTATTATACTCTTGAATTGGGTAAAATACATTTCAGTTCGACATTGGTCTGGCGACTCATTCAATAGTTTAAAAGATTTCAATCCATATCTTTAGTTTTTACCGCAGACATATAAGCTAAGGTTTGATTCCTTATTTTTTTGTTTTTTTTTTATGTTTATGAGATCATGAAGGTATATTTGATTTTCTTTATTAATTGTTTTAAATTCATATTCTTAGGTGTCCTACCAAAATTGACGACGGTATAGGTTTTTAATCATCATAATGTGCTATTGTTAACTGTTATCCAGGTAAAATGAAGCGGAGTGCTTTCTTTTCAATTTTAGTAGTGTTCTGCACCTTACTGCAGAAATGCTAACACAATGAGCATAAATTAAAGTTTGACGCAATGAATGAGTTATATTTTGGTAATTTTCCCAGTTTGGTCAAACTTAAGCGAATTTTTTATTAAAAGACATAAAATTTGTATGGATGCTTTGTTGCAGATGTTGGATATATGTGTGTTGAAGTTTAGTCCAAGGCCAGTGGTGATGGCTAATAGCTATAACTAATTTTAACATTTTGTTTTGTTAACTGCAAGATCTAACGTAATGTGTTTGCGCATTGTTTTTTCTACGCCATTGGTTGACACTATTCAGGGTCATAAAAGGTTTGCCTTCATTTGATTTGAATAGAACCTTTCTATCAGGCAAACTATTTTTTTCAAGTGGAAAAAGCCGTGTCTATATCTCTATTTGCATAAAATAAATACATTTTCGTCACTTTATTTGTAGAGTGAACTGATGAGCGGAGAGTGATGAAAATAAATGGATCAGTCGTTTCTGTCTGCAGAAAAAAAGAGTCATCATATCAGTCGAGAAATGTGCATACTGTTGTTGCAGCATTTAATGTAGTTTATAACCCCGAATATCAAAACTGCAATATCACTATATGTCCCATAACTTTGATAAATACATTTCAAATGTTTCATATATTGCCCTAATAAGCAAATCAGAACTATATATTTTTTCGAATGTACATACTAAATTTTATGCTGGTTAGGCCCTATTAACACTATCCAGTATGTATAGATAGTTTCGGATAGATGACGAACATTTACACATCATTTTAAAATATAATCTCAAAAGTATTCTCGTTAAACAAGTTTTTCGCTGGTTTTTAAGCTGCGATTTTAAGTTGTTTACTGTTTATAAACAGTAGAGTGCAAGGAGTGTTTTTAAATTGCCTGAAATAAACCTTGGGTTTCTAAATATAGTATATTATGACAAACTGTTTTCATCAGACTAATGTTGTACTTGTTATTGTTTAATTATTACAGAATGCCTTAATTGGATGTGGGATACACTCCATTACACGTACAATGGTTTTCAAAAGTAGAAACAATTGAGTTGTTCAAATATTATTTTACCAACACTAATCACTTTCAACACCTATCCCTTGTTTGTTCATTTTGTAAGTTTTCTGAAAATAACGTTCGAACTTCGAATAATTATGTTTTTCCCCTCTTTTATCTGTCGCGATATTCAAATTAAATCACGACCCTTTTCAAGTTATGTTTTACTTTTTTAGTTTTATTTTCAAATCGATGTTTAAAGTAATAACATTCAGTCACTTCGTGATCATTTAAAGCCTTTGGCATTATAGCCGCGACATATGTTATTTACCTGTTATACTTATCATAAAATACGGAAATGCCTTGACGATCGCTGCCTGAATAAACGCGCAAGAGATAATTTGCAGCGAGAAAAATGCGTGATTACTGCTAGTTTGCCTAAAGAAAAAAAACAGAAATAACTTTCAGTATTCACATTGTTTTTACTTTTGTCGGTGCAAACAGTTGAAATCGCATTAGAATTATCATACAAAGATTGTAAACATTGAGATTCATACATTCTGAGTAAAAACCTTAAAGTTGTTTGGTTGATTAAAGTGAATCAAAACTGAAAACATAGTAACTGGGATAAATAATTATTAGAAGAAATATTTGTGGGTAAAGTATGTTAATGTAAATAAGAACAATTAATATAGATATAGTTAAATAGATATTTAAATAAGTGGATAGATGGCACGTAAATGTATTTGGTTAAAGTCGTATCCTGCTGCAACAATTGCATTTAAAAAGTATTTATTAGAGTACCACAATGGGAGACGAAACAAAAAAAAGCATTAAATCCCTCTTTTACATTAGACCCTAATGATATCAATTGAAAAACAAAAACGTTGGTTGATTTGTGTTTTGTGTTTGACTATTTGACTAACCCGAATAATTCAGTCGTTATATTCCGCTGATCTACGAAGGCTACATTAACGCCTGAACGTCTTCCTCGATCAAGACCGTCAACCGGAATATTCACACCGCTATGCAATATGGGAATTTTGATTTAAATTGGCAGCTAAGGAAGGAGGAGTTTCAGATGTTAATTGATGTTAAATGATGTTAACTGATGTTAATTGATATTAATTAATTATTATCGGATTTGTGTTAATTGAACACACGTGTTTGGTAAGACAACTACAAGATAGTTGCGCAGACTCACTATCCTGATCGCCGCCGATTGGCTCTCTCTCTCACAGAGAGCAGGCGACGCGGCCAATGATCATAAGGAGTTCAAGCCCTCGTGTGGGAGAAAATCGGACACGGAAAGGGCTTGAATTTTTCGAGTTACTATTTGACTTGTAACACTATTGTTTCCTGTTTTATGTACAAATGTACTATCAGGTATCCAGAAATTACAAAGATCAGTCAGTACCAGCTCAAATTGCATTAAGTTTGAATAAAATGTCCTGTCTTGTGTGAGAAATTAGAACATGTAAAAAAAAAACTTATTGTTTTATAGTAAGGACTACATTAATGCAAGGAAATATAATAAAAAACATTAAAAGATAGAGAAAAAATTAACTAAATATTTAAAATACAATCTCAATAATTATTAAAGGAAAAAAGTGATTCAATATTCATAACGTTTTTCATGTAACTATGGAGGGGAATTTTTTGTTATACGAAAAATTATTAAAACATTTTTGACAATCTTTAATTATGTTTTAAAATTGAAATTAGTCTAATAAAATTGAGAATGGAAATGCGTAATGTATCAAAGAGACAACAACCCGACCATAAACCAGTTTCTCTAATTCTTCGTCAATTTATCCCTTTCTTCACCCATTGTATACAAAAATTTAATCAACGTGTGGTTTGTTTGATCTCAGTACTTCATTGGTTAAAATCCGAATGTGACGTCGAATTGTATTGCTGTCTTCTGAATTTCCTATTGTGACGACATGAAAAAAGGCGACGTCACATAGAAAGAACACATCTTTTTGCAGATCATTCGAAAAGAAGGAATAAGTTTGCCTGCATATGTTAGAAAATCATTAGAGAAACAGATTCCAGTTAAAAAATACTAGTCAGTGGCGCTCGAAACTATAAGTACAAAGATACAGAGTATTGTTGTTAGCAGGTGATTCACGAATATGACCATACAGGTCACAATTCATTTCAACACGTTACTATGCATGTAGTTGGCATGCGACTCTGTATAAAGGTTTGCATGACCTCCACGGAATGATCAAATAAAAATTATTAAAAAGTATCTGTTTGTTTCAGAAGTACCACTTTTCAACTATTGACTGTGACTTTAAATGTTTTCTTGTTCTTCATTTACAACAATTAAGTCTATCAATGTCTTACTGATTTTATGCTCATTGGATCTGATTTCAAAAAGGCATGAGGTGACCTTAATGTCGTTGAAAACTATTTTTTTAAAAACATTTCAAAATCATTTTTTTTCAAAATGACTGTATGAAGTAAGGAATATGATATTTTATCCATTCGTTTGATGTGTTTTTGCTTTTGATTTTGCCATTTGATTAGGGACTTTCCGTTTAGAATTTTCCTCAGAGTTCCGTATTTTTGTGATTCTACCTTGTACCCTGTTGGCTTTGTACGTGGTATTACTCCTTTTTGGATTTAAAAAAAAGTTTTGTTTTTACCTTGATAATATCTTCTAAATGGATAGAAGAGATTGAAAAATAGGTAAACAGTTATGTCCTTGGAATACATTTTATGGTCCAGAATCTGGCTCTATACCTTATTGACAAAACAATGAACAGTTAAATATACATGAAAATTACCTTATTATATATAAATATATAAATGAAAACATGTAAAGTTAAATTTTAAAGCTTTTCATGAGAACAGTTAATCAGACAAAGCAATCAACGAAAATAAAACAAATTAAGTTGGCAAACTGAAGAACACTAACTTTACCGCCCATACATTGTTAACTAGTTTTAAAGATGAATGCAATTGAACATTACATTTCTGTTTATAGTCAGTTATGTTTAATACATCTATTTTGGATAATTAATTATGTTTCTACTTTCGAACATTTTGCACTGCATTCTATACTTCATCCCACTTTTTTAGTTGAGTTGGTTGTCTGAGATTTCAGGCCAATCAATTTTTTTAAACCATGAGCTGTAAAATCATTAGAAAATCAAATTACAAGACAAACCAATAAGTTAAAATAGTAAAGATTAACAGAGATGACAATGGTTTTTATATCTTAATAATAAGGACTTTTTCACGTTTTAAATAAACTCGACAACATGTTTAAAGACATTTGCATTTGCTCTGATTTCTGTTGACAATTACCCGAAGTTAAAGCACTACATTTTATAAACTACGTCTGTCCGGCGAACTTTTCTGAGTTATACTACTTAAAAACAAACGCACAAGGTCAATAAATCAAAAACGCAAGAGTGTATAAATATGTAGAGACGTTAAGACATAATGGACAAAAAAAATGTATCAAAGGAAGTTTCTTAATTCATCACTTGAGATTTTGAATAAAAATAGGTTATAGATTCAAACAGCACAGAAGCACTGACTTGTGAGTTGGAAGTATCATCTTGGTCCAACTTCGATGATAACAATTAAATAGGAAATTGAAACCGTAGCTATTTACAAATGTCTTAATCTATCAACAATATGAGATCTACATAAACTGGCCTTTTTCTTTGTGGTATATCTTAATATTATATTCAATGAAAAGCTTTTTCTCATAGTTTTCACACAAATCTTTGCAAAGTATATTCGTGATAAATTGTATGTAGAATGACTGTTAAACACCATCTGCTCATTTCAAAATAGAAATACTTTAAATAACATGTTAAAATCAAAATTGGTGGTTTTAACTCACAGGTAATAAACAATAACGTCAAAATTAAAATAATGTTATTACATTTTTAAATTTTATAAACAAAACAATCAATATACTTTAAAATACAAAATATGTTTCTTTAAAAGGGTAAGACAATGTTTCCGGCATAAAATTTATATTTCAATATCATTTAAAATATCTAGATAGTTATCAAGGGTATCAGAATTATAATTTAATACGCTAGACGCGCGTTTCGTCTAGATGAGACTCACCAGTGGCGCTCCGATAAAAAAGTACCAAAGCCAAACAAGTGCAAAGTTAAAGAACATTGAGGACCTTAAATTCCAAAAAAGTTGTGCTAAATACGGCTAAGGTAATATTTTCCTGTGATTAGAAAATCCGTAGTATTCAAAGTTTATGAACAGGAAATTTGTTAGAATTACCATATAATTGATATGTATGTAAACACCGAAGTTCTGACTACTGGGCTGGTAATACCCTCGGGGACGAAACGTCCAACGGCAGTGGCATCGACCCAGTTGTGTAAATAGTTACCAAAGGTACCGATTTAAACACTTATGATTGTACATGTAATCTTGTAATTGTAATTTTCTCATTTTGTTAAATATTTTCATTTTTTTCTTTCTAAGTATTTTTCCGATGTGTGATATTTGGGACAAAATTACATAATATAAAAGTCTTAATTTAAATTTTCTAAAGATTATCCAATATGTGTTACAATGTCATAAAGTTTTTAAAGAGAGTATGTCTCCCGGTAATTGTTTCTAAAAACTAAACATATTTCCTGGTAATAATCTGTTTTTAGTTTTTATTTTGTCAATTTCCTCCTGTTAAAGTCAAATACGTTATAAACCAAAGCAGAAATAATAACACTTTCAAATTACAGCTGCAATTTGAGTTGGCCTTGTTGTCAGCACAAACGATTTCGTATGAGGATTCTTTGATCAACAGTACAAACGTATAAATATTGTGTTATGTGATTATGTATTGTTTATTTATAGTGTCTCGGGGATAATGTTATAGAATTTTTAAATTTGAAAATAAATCACTGTCATATTGCTTCATATGACTCTTTATATGAAATACTCCCATCGGAATTTATTTATAACACATCTTAATTGGTTTTAACAAAGTGTGCATAAATGATACTTTTTTGTAATATTTTTAGTGTTTATATGAAAGCCGATCGGGTATGCGTTCACTCTCTTAAATCACCATACCGAGGTTAGCAAAAACAAGATTTAACCTTATGAAATTTGTAAACAGTTTCAAATTCGACTATTTCTGAACTGCAGCCCAGTCTCTGTGCTTTTTACGGGTAAAATGTGAATGAGTTCATATGATATTGAATGATAACAGTCACGTACTCAGCTTATGAATGAAGACTCAGCAATTTTTTACTGATACCAAAATAAAATGATGAAAAAGTAAGGATATGTGGTATGATTGCTTATGAGACAAATATCTGCGAGAGACGAAATTGTGTAAATGTGAGCAAATAAAGTTCAACAAAGATTTAAACCAATACTGCATAGCATGCTATAAAATGTCACAAAAAGATAAATGTAAAATATTGTACACTAGACAAACAAAGGACTGCCTATTTATATCACTGTGTCGATGCCACTGCTGGTGGACGTTTCGTCCTCGAGAGTATAACAAAAATAAAGTTCAACAAAGATTTAAACCAATACTGCATAGCATGCTATAAAATGTCACAAAAAGATAAATGTAAAATATTGTACACTAGACAAACAAAGGACTGCCTATTTATATCACTGTGTCGATGCCACTGCTGGTGGACGTTTCGTCCTCGAGAGTATAACAAGCCCAGAAGTCAGCACCTCAGTGTATAAATGAATATTAATTATATGGTAATTTTAATAAATTTTCTGTTTACGAAACTTTGAACTTTTTGAAAAACTAAGAATTTTCTTATCCCAGGAGTAGATTACTTTAGCCGTTTTTGGAATTTTGGGTCCGCAATTCTCTTTAACTTTATATTTGTTTGGCTTTCAATTATTTTGATCGGAGAGTCACTGAATGTCTTGTGTAGACGAATCACGCGTCTGGCGTATTTATTTATAATCATGGTACCTTTGATAACTATATATGTACATAACGACGAAAATCAAATATGGTATAAATATGACTGACCGTTGTTAGTCCAGCGTAATTTTTAATTCAATTTTATTTATATGTTTGAGAGTTTAGTACGAAGTCCGTGTTTATACTGAACCTGTACACTTGTTTGTTTACGGGTGCGGGTTTTTTCACGCTGTGTTGCAGACCCATTAGTGCCTTGCGACCGTTCTTTTAAACTCTATACTCATGACAATATTTTCAATTCAATGACATAGCTCTCCAACGATCATTGAAAACATAAATTCAGGTTGTTTAAGATCCGAATGCTTGAAATATTATTTCCAGAAACTTAGCAGGAGGAAATAATTTATTTACATGAACATGTACGTGATAAGCTTGTAACCATGTATGTATTATACGAGTCTAAATTAAAAACAACGTTCAAACCAATGATTGCGTTGGATAAAATTCGCAATGTTTATACGTGTGCATGTAAAACAAATTTCGTTGTGGAAGGGTCTAAATACAGCACAACCAACATTTTCCAAAAGACCAAAAAAATGAAAAAAGTATATTTAAACAAAACGCCTTTGACTAACAGGTCGAACAACTGATGTTCTTAAACCCTGCTGACTGCCATTGGCGATTGCCAAATACAGTTGATCACGAGATGTAACAAAATGTATCTTAATATAAATTTGATACTAAACAGAAAACGATAAACTTGTGGCTAAGATGTTATGCCACAATGACAAAGGCTCAATTTTTTTTTTGTACACCAGATCTATATTTCGACAATATATGTCTCTTCAGTAATGTTAGGGATCGAAACGATATTTGGAAGGCCATATAATTTACCCTCAATTCCAGATAGACTCTTGAATATTAAGAGTCAATATAGGATGAACGGATCATATAAACCGGAGGGAAATTATGGAACAAGCCCAATATATATACTGTGACTAGATGTTTGTTTTATTGTTTTTTTTGTAATGCCTTTATCGTTTTGTATTTTTCCAATTAACATTTGTTATTTTGTTCTTATCTAGTAACATGAGTAAAACCCAGATTGACTCGGATCTGCTCTATGCACACAATTTGTTTCCTCATAACATCGCCTCTATAGCTATCTGTCTATATTTTAGTTTTAGTTTGGTTTTCCCCGGAAATAATAAATGACTACATTGTATCTGAACTCTCAAAAATGCTCAAGAATTTTCTAAGATGCGTCTTAATATTTCCAAAAGGACTTTAAATTCAAGAGAAGACACTTGAAAGTTTTACATTTTATTCTTATTACATGCTTATACCTTAATTCATGCACAATGTCGAAAGAGGACATTGCTTTGAGGAGTTGTTGAGTTAAAATTACTTCAATAATTTAAACTCTACTTATGTTTTCTCTCGTAATGTGTTATCTTGACATAACTATTAAAATAAATTATTATGAACTAATGTTTTAACATCAAAACAGCTGCACACTTATTCGATAGGTAACACGAATAAAGACTTTAACACGAATATAACCATTGTTTAAGCATAATCTTAGAAGTAAAATCATGTTATCCGGCTAATGCATCAAATCAGAAATAGATAAAAAGCTGGAAGAAACTCGAATCAATCTTAGTATTATACATGACAATGTACACTATGAAAACTGTCTTTTTACTAGCATACTTTTATGTCGTTTTATCTTTTATAATAAGAAGGGATTGCTTCCTTTTAACATTTAAACTATGAATGTGCTTAAAAGGGAACGGATATGTATTTTTAAATGTATACGCTTTAAATTAGTTTTGATTATGCTTCATTCTTCCAGGTTTCGGGATTTATAGTTACGGATCATTATCTTCAAACCACTTGTAAAACAAACATGCCATCAGGGAGGTAGGGTGGGAGGGATATTGTCAATCCTTTTGGGTATAACTGTGCCGACATCACTTCCCAAACTATGCCTTTTCTTAAACAGAAATATTGAAAAAGATACCCTGTTCAGACACGCTCAGAAAATGTATATATACCCTGTTCTAGATAGTATAACATAAATACTGTTTTAGACCCTGGTTTTAGACCGTATCTTAACCAGTAAAATAAGCGACCCTGTTCTAGACAAATACTTTGTTAAAAAAAGACCCTGTTCTCACCAGCAGGGCATGATAAACCGACTCTGTTCTATCCAGCAGGACATAATAAAATTAACGGTACCAATTTTGTTGCACCAGATGCGCATTTCGACAATACATGTCTCTTCAGTGATGCTAGTGGCCAAAATATTTGAAGTCCAAAGCTTATATAAAAGATGTGACATAAAATGCGACTGTGTTCCTACCAGTAGGGCATGAAAAAACGACCATTATTTGCGACACACTCGTACCACTAAAAATAAATACAGTAATTCCCCCTGGCATGCCATACAGTAGAAGCAGCCGCAGTACCCCCATTCCTCATCAGTATCCTCTTTCTCAGAAAGTAACAGCAGTATTTATATCTCGAAAACAGCAACGAGATTTTGTTTTCGATCATTCATTTGTCATAATCGTATGCGGACTAAACTCTTGCTGAATGCGCATTTAATACAAAACATGTTACAATAAGTAAAAAGGGTATGTAGTCCAAGTCCAGAAGTTATGGCATTATTGAACAAAAATTGGCATCTCCTATGGGGAAATCAAGGAACAGTGATGCCGTACGTTGAATTCGTCCGCAAACCATCTTTTTCAAATCAGGCTTAATCGACAAAGAAATTGATTGATTTCATCATGTTAATATTGTTATCTCAAAACAAGTGTAAACAATTGAGTTTGGAATTGTTATTGTGGTTTTGCAACAATAAATATTTCAGTGTAGAATACTGAATTAACTGCAGTAAAATTCATAGATAAATATGATGTGTAAAATTACAAATCTTTATTTAGTAGATGAGAGTGCTAATTGACTATTTTTTACCTAGAGGTTATACACGCTTTTATACTGCAACTAATTGTGTTTATTTCCTAAATATAGAAACAAAGCTAATTTTTGTATAATGTAAATTTCATCATGAATGTATTAATTTAAGTTGCAGTATGAAAACAATATTAGGTTAATGTTATAAAAATATATACTTTGTTGTACTATGCGCACAACTGGAGAAGAACCTCGCCCTTCCTCAGTTTCTCAGCCTCTTACCAAAAAGTTTATATTTTCCTGACATTGACCTTATACTGTATATTTATTTAATTTTCTATTGGTAATAAATGTTACTTATTACATTGATTGCAATGAATTACATTGATTTTTTTCCCAGAAAGATAAAAATCGATAATTTCACATGTGAAATAAACGTGGTTATTTCACTACCAGATGTCATACAACAATAGGTGATGTCACGACGTTGGATCAAAACAAATTGTGAATGCGTAGGAAAAAAATATAGTTCCCTACATTTTCTAAGTCAATTGCCAATGTAATAAAAAGAATAACTCATCAAAGAATTAAAATATCGAAAAATATGCAACTTGTGACCGAACAACACGGAGTCTAATAATTAACTCCTGCGTTACGCGCATTTGTGAATTAATGTGTTGTTTGGTCACTCGTTGAACATTTTTCTCTATTTAAATTCTTCGATTAGTTATTCTATAATTACACATCATATTATATGTAGGTAAACATGTAAAGTCACAAACATGGGAAAACAAGTTTCAAGAGATTCGAGTTTTAAAATACTCAATGTGGATAGTATATGCATTAAAAGAACTGTCTGCTATAAGGTATTACGGTCATACCTTGTATACTATAAAAATGTAAAAAGCTATTTGTGTGGCATGAAAGCACATAAACTCAACAGGCACTTTTAAACATTTTAATAGTTTCTATTTAATTATTAAAATTTGAAACAAGAGTCAAAGTTGGTTACAATATAGTTTCTGAAAGTACACGTATTTATGAATATATGCAGCGAGGGATATAAAAAATTATAATCACTATATTTAACAACATCTGATAAACAAATTTAATAATACTTTTGGATATTTGGATGATATTTTGGCTCTCAATAATGACGACTTCAGTATGTATATTAATGAAATTTATCCTGCTGAACTTACTTTAAATAAAGCTAATACTAATAATGACCACTGCCCTTTCCTCGATCTTGATATCTATATCACTAACGGAAAGCTGAATACTAAAATTTATGATAAAAGGGATGATTTTTCATTTCCTATCGTTAATTATCCGTTTTTAGATGGTGACGTTCCCTTGTCACCATCTTACGGTGTTTATATATCTCAACTTGTACGATTCGCTCGTGTTTGTAACAATGTTTTAGATTTTAACGAGAGAAATTTATGTATTACTGAAAAATTATTACACCAGGGTTTTCGATATCACAAACTAGTCAAAACTTTTACTAAATTTTATCATCGGTATAAAGACATCATTCGTAAATATAGCTCAACATGCAGACTTTTTATACGTTCAGGTATTTCACATCCAATTTTTTATGGAAATATTCTTTATAAAGCACAAAGGTGTCAGTATTCACCTCAGAAACTTACAAAACCTTTAAATAGACTGATTAAGAAGGGATACAATTACGATACTGTTGTCAAGTCATTAAAGATTGCATATTTTGGCGTTAATATTGAGTCACTGATAAAGTCTTTGCGTCGGAACTAAAGACATTTATTCTAAAAACAGTTGTTGGCATGACACGGGTTATGTTCTTCTCATATATGTTATGATGGTATGACACTAAACCCCTAACGGGAAGAATTGTGCCTGATGTTCATATGATGAAATCATAGTCTTTCAGTCAGTTTAATTGAAGTCTGGAGCTGGCATGTTAGTTAACTGCTAGTAGTCTGTTGTTATTTATGTATTATTGTCATTTTGATTATTTTCTTTGGTTACATCTTCTGACATCAGACTCGGACTTCTCTTGAACTGAATTTTAATGTGCGTATTGTTATGCGTTTATTTTTCTACATTTGTTAGAGGTATAGGGGGAGGGTTGAGATCTCACAAACATGTTTAACCCCGCCGCATTTTTGCGCCTGTCCCAAGTCAGGAGCCTCTGGCCTTTGTTAGTCTTGTATTATTTTTATATTAGTTTCTTGTGTACAATTTGGAAATTAGTATGGCGTTCATTATCACTTAACTAGTATATATTTGTTTAGGGGCCAGCTGAAGGACGCCTCCGGGTGCGGGAATTTCTTGCTACATTGAAGACCTGTTGGTGACCTTCTGCTGTTGTTTTTTATTTGGTCGGGTTGTTGTCTCTTTGACACATTCCCCATTTCCATTCTCAATTTTATTAAGAAGATTTTTACTAGGTGTATCCGCTTAAAATATAGTTCAAACATGCTGTTTTATATTCATAGAAAAAAAAAGATCCACAATTTGTATTGTTTTCACAGCTTATTATAGATTTAAGAAAAACCCTATCTTTAATTTCAGTAATTGACCAGACACAATGGAAAATCTGGTATTGAGACTAGAGGTATCAATAATTCTCTCTCACCAAACTGAATGTTTATATTAGTACTCTCCAGAATATTCAAATTGCAACCGCAGAACCTTAAACTCTGTAAAATAAACCACCAATTATTCTAAAATGAAAAATATGACTTAAGAACTGGTACTTTGTAGTATCGATCTAATAGAATAGATGATTTAAATAAATATCTGTATTTATGATTACAGTGCCATCGAGACAAAAAGTCAGCAAGTATATTTTCTTCACCTAAAATCAATCTGTCTGGCTCGAACTTCTAACTTCAAACTCGCTTTTACGAAACAAAGCTCTATCAAGCAAGTTTGTATCAAAGTATCCTCAGATGAAACTGAAATAATGACCTGAACAGACGCCTTATTATCGTAAAAGAGCACAATTTGTTCCCGTATGTTTTTACCCCAAGTGTTAACAGCAACAAAAAAAAAGCAATTAATTCCAAACAATTAATATGCAATTGATCTTCTCTGATATCAGATGGAAAAACTTCATGAATGTACTGATTTGAAGCTCCAACATTTCTAAAAAAACCATCGCTTACAAACATCTAATCTGGATAAGACCAATCAGCAGAAGCACATCATAAAAACCTATGCCACCAAAGTATGTCCTTCTGTACTTTTACTGGAATCTTTTTAAATATAGTGTCTCCCCCTGCCTACGTCATATTCATTGAATGCATTACGTAGCTAATTGAACAAACAACTAACAAATTTTCTACCTGGTCGTACACAAAATGAAGTTTGCCAAGTATTGACTGTGACTATCTTAAAGAAGCCTTTTTCTTTCCTAACTAAACCTGATCTAACAATCTGTAGAACATGATCTGAAGTAACTTCTAAGTTCAAATTAGAAATATCTTAAAATTCCATCCTAGTAGTATACATAGAAGTTACTCCTTTTTGTTTTGACTTTTCTAGTCTGCAACTATTTAGCAATGCACCTTAAGCATTATAAGCTTCGTCAGTTTTATCTGCCATATCCACACCCCCAAAGTCGACTAGATAATTTCAACGTAACATCAAATTCAAAAAGTAAAGATATAACTTGGCAGTAATATAACTAATTAAACAACAATAAAAAGAGCGAAATAATCTAGTGAGTGGATTTGAACGAAAAGTGAATACTAATAAAAATTTAGTTTGAACCAGTGTGAACACTGGAATGTTAAAGTATAAGTTTCGCTGCTTTGCTAATTAAATAATTTCAATTTTAAATTAAACCAGTCGTATACAATTCCATTATATTGGAAAATCGTTTTGCTTATTAAGTAATTATTTCCCTTATATACATATGGATATCGGGGTGTAACCGGAAAGATCTGAGCAATTATTCTGTCAGCTGATCAATTACATGTATCACTTATCCAATTTGAGTTCTAATTAGTTGTAATCAGTCACTTCCTAGACATAAAAGTCAATCTGACACATAATTTGCCTCGAAATCCATGAAATTTTATGATGCCAATATTGGAAAAAACGAAGCGAGTTAAGGTTTATCTGCTAGGACATTGGTTTGGAATTATATTAATGACAAGTTTAATGTAATAAATAATGTCAATGAAGTGTAACGGGTATTAATCATGTAATTTCCTCTTAATTCACGCAGAAACCAGTACTATACGTTTTGTTTGATGTTTTACCATGGACAATGTAAATTTGCAGATGGTCATAGTGGAGCACACATATGTTTTAAGTGTTAATGTAATATCCATCAAATTGCAATGAATTTGCTAAACACAAAAGCCATAAAAATTCGAAAATATTTGAAAAAAGACGACAGGTTACACGTTGACTTTTGCAAATCATTTACATCAAAACATAATCCATATAATAGTTATTAAAGGAACTAGGTTTATAATTTGATACGTCAGACGCGCGTTTCGTCTACATAATACTCATCAGTGAAGCTCAGATAAAAATCGTTAGAAAGCCAAACAAGTTAAAAGTTGAAGAGCATATAGTACTCGTTTATATCAGCTAGACCAGCTTAGAACATGTTTGCATTTTCAAACAAATTTGCAACCCCAAGAAATAGTTTGTGTCCTCAATGCTCTTTCACTTCGTACTTTATTTGGCTTCATAAACGTTTTTTATTCGAGCGTCACCTATGAGTCTTTTGGGCATAGCTGATAAGGAAACTCCTTGAACCATATGTTGCTGCTACAGAAGGTATCTGTATTCGGTATAATGCAGCTTTATCGTCGTGAAACAAATACAATCGCAGAATACGCGTATACAATCCGATAAATCGATTATCTGGTTGTCAGTAGAATTTTAATGTGCAAAATCAACTGCTCGACACAATATGAAGCTTTTTTAAACTCGTTCTCCACGCTTACTCGACAAAATGCTTTATATTGTGACTCGCAAGTGATGTTTTACAATACAAATATGCAGACTACCGCATAATCGGTACTAAATTATGTTCCTGGCCATGTACACAAGATATATTAGTCAAACACCTTTAATGATTGAGTGTTGCTTGCTAGCTTAAAGTTAAGTAGCAATTTCAGGACATATCTTTTATTCAAGACTTGACAGGTCCTTTATATTTATTTGTATTGAATATAGTTGTAATGAAAAGGGGTTACTTATAAAGATTTGCTAAAAAAAAGTTTTAGGTTTAATTACAAACTAATGAAAAAATGAATTCCATGCCAAAACCAATTTAAACACTTGCTGAACTGGCCGACTTTTTCGTGTTGTAATAAACTGATTGACTTGTCTAACCTATCAATCATTTGTTTTCAAAGGCAATTTAATTTATCAGTGTCTTCTTAAATTGATATATTTTTTTTCCAAAATTATCCAATAGCTGGTTTAATTTGATCGAATTACAATTTATGAAGGAAAAATGTTTGAGTTTAATTTTTAATAGCAAATAATTGCAAAAGTCAGCATCAATGACAGAAGTCGTATTTTTCTAGAACTGGTATTCATTCATAGGCATTGGAATTAATGAATAAGTCATGGCAGCCGTAGATTTCTTTTCAATTAATCATTGGGTTGGGCATATATATTTACGAATATAAATGCCCAACCCATGGTTAAATGAAAATAAATCTACGGCTGCCATAATTTATTTCGATTCTAACAGGACAAATTCGTTAATTTTGTTAACCGTACATGTGAAAGCCCTATACATACGATACTGTTTTGGCTGTTTTACCCAACTTTGATAATATTAGTAATATTATGATAATTCAAAGATTATTATTTCTTTATCGCATTTTTCACTTATATGTTTTCTTCCAATGTAATTTTATTTTTCCTAAGGCGCACAAGAAGCTTTAAAACGCCCGGTATTTACATTTGATTTTTTGATTACGGAAACATGCGTGTGACGTCACCTTGTTTCGTTGCCATGCCAAGAAATATAACATCATTTCGCGGAATTTTCGTTTTATGAAATTTTACCCTGAAAAATAAATTTAAATGGACTGATTTGTTTATTTTGCTGTAGAAAAGAGATAAATATGTTGTTTCTGAATATTGGCCTACGTAAACTGGTATTTTTTTTATGTGGAAATTGAGAATATCTGGTAGTACAAATGAATTGGCCGTAACGCGGAGTAGCCGTTTGTGTGTATTACTGCGTTTGCGCTAAATGTAGATATATTGTGATTATACTGGTTGACGATAATTGGTCGTCTTATTAGAATCAATGAAAAAGTCAAAGAACGTCAGTATTCAAATAACTGGTCAAAACATTAATTTTACCTTTTTTTAGCAATAACTTAAGGCACGCTTTTCAGCCAGTATGCGCAAAGCCGAATATATCGAAGGCACGGATGACATCGAATGTTTGATTTCTTATACATCTGATGTATGAGAAATCAAACAGTCGATGAGCGAAACAAGATATAAAAATATCAGTCAATTCAATATAAGGTCAATTTCTTTGAGGGATGTTTAAACTTCAGTTTTCATTTATTTTTAACAATTTATAAATCTTTAAATGTATAAATTAAGAAAGGTTTGTTATAAATCATTTTTTTATGAAATTACTGACTTCTGCGCTGATGGCTAGTGAGCTGATAGTCATACAGCAGCACACTCAGCCTGACGATGGGTATCTTTATAGATACAATACTTCGTTTTATCTAATTCAGTGTTAAAAGGAGGGAGTTTTGATTAAAACAAATCATCAGCCAAACGTTGTTGTCATAAGTGTCATATCGGATACTGAATGACAAGGAAATTCCCTATTTTATGCAATACGAACACTCACAATTTGTACACATATATTAATATATTATCGGTACCTTAACAAAAGTATTGCTTTTTCGGCTCTAAAGTATGTCTTAAATGCTAGCTTTGAAGGTTTTGGCAAATATAGTGTTAAGTTAATTACATAGGTTTGGGTAAGAATATGTTAAATATTCGATGTAAGGAATGGACAACTAGCAATAGTGTACTATGTCGACCGTATGTTCGTCCTAGATGTCTTTATGAATATACAAAGTTGCAGTCCAAAAACATACTATCATACTTTATATCAATATTTATGAATAGCACATTGGCATAAATCGTTCAATCCCCGCTCGTGGCTAGAGGTGCTCGACTCAGATTTTAATTTCAAAAGATGTCACATTTTCCTACCGAGGTAGATTTTTTATCTGCGACTTTATCCTTTAACGAATCTGACTGCCGTTATATAGCCAATGTAGTTCGACTACTCACAAACACTAACAAGTACAGATCTTTTTGGCATGAAATAAACCAACGGTCTCCTTTGGACAATCCTTCAAGTGAATTTAAAAATTCTATGATTACTGCAGTAAATGTAAATTCTTTAATCTACTAGTACATATATAGCAAAAGTTTGAAAGAAACAACATGTTGGACATTTCATGATGAGCAATACCACTACCGTAGCAAACCTTGGTTCAATTGAATTTTAGGCATTCTCCCCCACAGAAATTAAAACTCCTAGCAAAAACCATTAATATCTTACTGGTTTCGAAATAATACTCCTAACACAGCTTCTGGAATTTTAATACAGTACATAAGTTACATCATTGCCAACATAAACGAGCTCCAAAGCAAACTCAAAAAGAGGAAGTCCATGTAAACCGAACAATCAACAGAACAAGTGAAAACACAGCCATATTCCTAAATAGGTACAGACATTTTCCAACAAAAAGTGTGCTTAAAACCTTAAATAGAAAGTTCACAATTGAAAAAAAGTTTGTAGTGGTTTTTTCTTCATCGACTCTCAAAGTCAAATTCTAGATGTAGGTTAAACTATAAACAGACTTAAACATTTGAAATATTCCTTGAGAAGACATTATCTTTGAGTAAAGTTGACGAATAATGCAACATCCTTTCATTCTTCTCTTGAGAAGCATATGGATGCATACGATTGAAGGAATAAGGAGACAAGCACAGTAGGTTAAAATGGGTATGTAGAGTGTTGAATGAAACCACGTTCAATAAAATACACTAAAATCAGGCTTAGTAAATATTTTTCCTCAACTCTTTCAGTACTGTTTGTGGGAAGGGGGTTGGAGGAATTCATACATATTACGTTGTGAAACGGGATTTTTATATACAATGTATATGCCGTTGGCCTTGTGAAAAGACTTAAGATACAACATTAAAATGTTTGTGTGTGGTTAAAATTCAGCTATCGAGAACTTTTAATGAGTATCATCCTTTTTGTGAAAAAACTAAACATTGAATCAATATCTGAAATAAAAAATGATTTGTTTTCTCTACATTTCTTAGTCATTATAAAGAATACGGTTGAAATGTTAGTAATGTCATTCGACAGCTGTAATCACGTCTTTAGGCTACCAGGATGTACTTTGAGATTTGTGTATTACCTTCGATTTCACTGTACTGTCGAACTCAACTTGTCATTACTACAATTACCAGTTTCCTTTAGCTCAGGAAACATTATTTTTTCTTGTTTTTGTTTTTAAATAATTTCAGTACTACCTGAACCTAACGTTTGATCCATTATGCTATTGTTTCATGTATCAGCCTAGACAAGTGGATTAAATATTAGTATATGATATGTTTGTGATTATTGACCACTGGACTCGTTCGTCATACGCTTCTGAGTAATCTAAAGTCAAACTTGATTAAATAATACGCCACGGTTTCATTTTACAGACATATTGGTTTCATTCATTGTGTAATCAATAAGGATTTGGCTAAAACTAACAACGCAAATGATTACTTTTTGCTACAACTTGCAAGAATTCAAATAGAATAGCAATATTTTGTTACAGTTGTATTAATGTGTTACAAATCTTTTAAAATTATATGTTATTCTAACATGGATATTCGTTTTGAAAATTAAAAAATAATGTATGTGGGTTATAATTTTCAAATGATTTTTTTTCTTTGATATGAAATAGGTCAAGCTGCATCCTTGAAGGGATCTTTTTGCCTTTTTGACTAGAATATTGTTATCGGCAGATGATGATCAACCATATTTGAAAAGAGTAACAGAAGGAGTTCAAGAAACAAACAAGGTATATTCAGTAAAAATAAGTTTTCCAATATGACAAGACATGCTACGAATTAAAGTCTCGTTGAATATTTGAATAAACACTGTTTGTACCATGCACTTTATATATCAAATCCAGCGAACTCATTTAACTGTTAGACCAAAAAATTATATATACTTTATAAATTGTTTAATCAAATAGGAATGAAAAAAAATAAAATGAATTAAGATTGAATACAATTCATGAGCAACTTTTTACCATATGGGTTAAGGTAGTGTTCGCACATTTCGGTGAAGTGTGTTCAGCAATATTGTTTGTTTGTCGCCTTGGTACTGTTGCTATTTGGGTTTTTTCGTTCACTATAATGCAAGATGGCCTCCTTGTTACTTTCAACCAAAGAAAAGAAAACTATTATGTTCAAAGTTGAGCGAATCAAATACAACAGAACTTAAAACTCAGATATTGATGCAAATTATAAATCAATAACACAACAAACATACTGCGAGTCAAGTGTAAATTCATAACGAAAAGTCTCTTATCAAAGGACAAAACCAAAAGTTGAAACACCTCGTTTTCTCTTCTTCTCTTACTTTGTACTATATTATTATAACGCAGTAATATATGAATCTTGGTTTTTTTTATTAGTTCTTTTCCTACATATATCCATCTGTTTTTCTTAACCAAATTTGTAATTATCAATATTCCTGCTACATTGTTGAGTAGATTTTCATGAAGTTCAAATGACACATATATATGAATGTTGCACATGAAGGGATTTGTTTCATAATAGACCTATTCAAATAGAGTTTAGCCTTTAAATCATCTTTACCATACCTGTGTTAAAGCTATCTAATGAAGTTTATCCCAATCTAATTAAAATGTAGATCTCTGATTTCGTAATCCTCATATAATATGTGAGCAGGCGAGTCGTGATATATCTGAATTTGAGTCAGGATGCTTTAAGTCATGATTTTACCATTTATACATCACTTACTATTGTTATGAGATCTTCGCAACATTAGAAACCCAACGTAAAAGATATACAAATAAAGTGAGAAAATCACCAAAGATTGCTGTCAGATCAACAACAGGGGACTTTGTGCTAAATTAATATCCTGAAACATAAGTTTAGATGATGAACTGGTTATATGTAACCACAATTTTCATTTCTCACAATTGTAAAATATTGTGTGGGATATCTACATTGAATTTTTAATGCAAAATCATCGACAAGCAATTTTGAAATAAAATTTGTGCAATGCATTTACATGTGTGTTTCTATTAAACAAACTTATTTGTAATATGTAAGTGAAGTACACTTTAATATAAAAAAACTGGTTCGTTTCGTAATAGGTTGCCTACTTTTACAAAAGGTGATTGATGCTGATGATAGAAGGTCGACAGTTCATTGAGCATAAACCAAAAAAAAATGATTGCTGCAAAATACTTTAGTAGCCGAAAGTGCTGAAAATCACGTTTTACACCTACAATCAGTCATCGTTAACTTACAATTAATTCATATTGGAGGCGTTCATGTATGTGTTGTAATTCCGAATAGCAAAATTTTAGACTAAAACAATTATGCAAGTAAATATAATTGTAACATGTTCCAATTTATTTACAAGAAATAATACCTCGGTATGGCATGGTAAATAATTTCAATGGCTAGCTTGTAATAGTTTTCATTTTCTTAGGAAACGCACGATGCAGTTTTTGCAACCAAGAAAACATATTCATGTAGATATTGAAATATTGAAATATCAAAATTTCGTCTGCAAAACTTCAATATTAGGTCAATAAACACAAATCTTAAAAGTGCAAAAGTGTTTTAGGATAAAATGGACTGTCCATTATATCTTATTAGAAATCAGCTTTTGATTTGTTACTATTTATTTTATAACAGATTTCCATATGTCCATACAAAATAATATTGTTCAGATAAAAGAATAAATTATGCTAAAATGCTGACATATTGTACAATTAGAAATTGTCTTTGACCTTTCACTATGATTTGACAGGAACTGCACCTTACGTGTTTATGACGATCGGGCAAACTCGATTGTAGAGATGATGTGCTTTCGAATGGTATATGATTTTCCGTTTGTAAAGTGGGTCCATTAAAATGAAATTGTATTGGTAATGTCATACGTCTATACCGCTGTTAAAAATTGTCAGTAATCAATTAAACGAAAGTAAATCCAGGTCACTAACCAAAACCGATGTAAACACATCAAATATAAGAGAAAAACAACGGAATACATAGTTATAGACGATGTATAGACGACTAATATCACTATTCTTTAGTATGAAGTTCCGCTGTTTAAATGATCATATCTCATTGAACTATAGTATATGAAGACTGGTAACTGTGTTAATTGCCCCCTAATAAATTTTGATTTACATATCGAAATTGTTATGATAATTCCCGTTTGTTTTGTTATTGTTTTTTTCTCTCGATTTATTGTTTTTGATTGCTTTTATATCTTTTCCCTTTTCTTTTTCAAATACTAATTCGGTGGCAAAGTACTTCCTTTAGATTGTTAAATTTTTGCATTGTTTACTGATGATTTTTTTTTAAATTATCAACATCAATATTTCATCATGATAGAAGTGCAGAAAATCTTCATTTTCTTAATTGAATATGTCGGACATACAAGACAGATATGTCTACTTTTGTTTGTGACTTTAACGGTTTATTATAGCCTGTCACGAATAATATCCGAAATAACACGACTTGACAGACAGGCTGAAATAGGTTTCAACATTTATCTTTGCAAACCAAACAA
Organism: Mytilus trossulus; assembly: GCF_036588685.1. Taxonomy (NCBI): domain Eukaryota; kingdom Metazoa; phylum Mollusca; class Bivalvia; order Mytilida; family Mytilidae; genus Mytilus; species Mytilus trossulus. Next base: position 60,181,479 of record NC_086382.1, read on the forward strand.
TCTTTCCGGGTGTCTGGTAAAAGCGCTGCTAAACATATAACCCGTTTAGATTAAACACACTAACAACAGTCTAGAATACATCCGATTTTTATTTAAGAAAAATGTAAACAACGCAGTGACAAGACAAGAACAATGATACCGTAGGGTTGAGGTTTTTTCGTTAATGTCCATAGTCTAGAAATCAGCGCAGTACACAGGTAATTACTTGTATTTCAAATTTGATTGCACATTTTTAAACCAGGTTTCATCCACCATTTTCTACAGAAGGAAACGCCTTTTCCAAGAAAGGAATATTACAGTCGTTTTCCATTCGTTTGATTAAGTTTGCAATATGAGATAAATAAAGGCAACAGTAGTATAACGCTGTTCAAAACTCATAAATCCATGGACAAAAAACAAAATCGGGGTAACAAACTAAAACCGAGGGAAACGCAATAAATATAAGAGGAGAACAACGACACAACACCGAAACGCAACACACACAGATACGGACCAAACAGCAGACAAATACCACGAGAATAACAAATATAATATCAAAACCAATTACATGAATTTGGGATAGACAAGTACCGTGCCACGTCTTATCTCAATATCTCAAAAAGAAACGGACAATATTATAACAATGGCCATCTTCCTGACTTGGTACAGGACACTTTTAAAGGGGAATAAAAGTGGTGGGTTGAACCTGGTTTTATGGCATGCCAAACCTCGCACTTAAATGGCAAAGTTAAATATAACATTGAAATGACAACATAATATTACAGGACTACAATACAAATAAAAGGGAGAACATATTATAGAAAGAAAAGCATGATTAATAGATAACAAAAAGCATCAGGTTTAAAATTCAATACGCCAAAAACGCGTCTTCTCCACACAAGACTCACCAGTGACGCCCAGATATAAAAGATCGAAAGTGAAAAAAGTACACAGTTGTACAGCACTGAAGATCAAAAGTTGAAAAAGTTTTGCCAAATACGGCATTGTTTGTATGCCCGGGATAAGAACATTCTTATTATATAGAACAATTCATGCTATTGCAAACAGTAAATTTTATCAAATGAATATGAAAGAGATATACATAATGAAACTGAAGTATTAACTAATTACAGAAAACTAAACCCGAATACATAACACCCAGATATAAAAGATCAAAAGTGAAAAAAGTACAAAGTTGTTCAGCACTGAAAATCAAAGTTGAAAAGGTTTTGCCAAATACGGCATTGTTTTTATGCCCGGGATAAGAACACTATTATATAGAACGATTCATGCTATTGCAAACAGTAAATTTTAACAAATGAATGTGAAAGACATATTCATAATGAAACTGAAAACTAAACCCGAATACATGATGCCAAGTTCAATACAGCATAGACACACCCGAATCAGTCCAAGCGTCAACGCAATTAAAAAAAATGACGTCACATACGATGGCGAAAAGGCAAACGTTATGCCACATTTAAATTTATGAAATTTAGAAACAGCATGACGTCACACATGAAAAACTATAATTCAAAAGTGAGATAGAATTAGGATTGCTTTAAGATTATATTAGAACTAAATACTGATAATTCATTAAAACAAAATGCATATTGCAATACTTATTAATAGCAATTAACTGTAATATATATATATATATGTCCAGTTTGTTATGAATCCAACTTCAAACGTAATTAATCGTACAAAATTAAACATAATTAATAAAGGCGGTGATTAATTTTTCTATCCGTAACACCTAAATATAATAAAAAGACGTCAACACATTTGACAAAATCCGATGAGAATTACAAATATAACATAAAACATGTAAACTAAATACATGAATTTGGGATAAACAAGTACAGAAACACGTCTTATAGTAATACGAATTCACATTCAGCAAAACAGTCACAATCGGGAATAAGTCACGTTTGGTAATTAAAAGATTAGACGACATAATGACTCCAATAAACTCATCATAGATACTAGGACTACATTTTGTATATACGCCAGACGCGCGTTTCGTCTACAAAAGACTCATTAGTGACGCTCGAATCAAAAAAATAATAAATAGCCCAAATAAGGATTTTTCCGTTTGAATTTACCTTGGAATTCGATTTTATTGCTATTTTACCCTTGACTTTTTATTTCATTTTTGATTGGTCACACTCTCACCTTAGAATAAAATCTCATGTTTTTCCTTCTGAAAATTACAGCAAATCTCGAAAGATAATACAAGAAACAGTTTAACATCTTGCATGATATGTAGCATGAAATACAATTATTTCTCATTCTCATACATGAGTACAAACGTTCTTTTTTATTAATGTGTGTTATTCTTTTAACCCTATTGCCATCAGAAACAACACTATGGGTTAAGATTAATCGTACTCTTGTCCGGGTTTTATTTAACAATAATCCTTTTAACTTTTATCTTCTTTTCAAAGTTTGCAATTTGTTTTATATTTTTGAATACGAAGAGACATTAATTGCCTTAATGATCATCTACAGAAGTCCAATTGGTACCGTAAATTTTAATTTAATAAAAGTGAAATTCAAATAAAAGTCAAAAGATTCTGTTTATGAAAATGTATATGTTACATAATATAACTATTCTGCGATTAAGTATATTTGGAAATGATGCACTTGATAATCATTGGGTTTACAATACAAAAACATATTTCAAAACTCGGAATTTCCTTGACGATTTAATTTTTCCAAAATAAACCTAAACTATATTTATCAAACTATTGTTTTGTTACATTTTGTACATGGAAAGTAAAATTAATTTGTTACACCGAAGTGTACCATTAAACTTCAATCTGCTATTACAATTCAATTCTATCAATGTAATGCACGAACAGGTTTTTTTATAATAAATGTCTAATAGTACAAGCGAACAGTACTTTTACCGTACGTTTCGTATTTCCATACTGTCTAGTGAATACTTCCTAATAAAGGTGACCGACATGAAACTTCACAATAAAATTACTGTTTTAACATGATTAACCCTTTAATGCCAACTTTGCCTGAAGCAGCACAATTGTAAAATATTCAATGGCTTTGATTTTCAATTAAAGAGTCGCGTGAAAGGAAAACGGTTTTGTTGATATTTAGTTACTTCTTTAAAAATCTTTTGTATTTTACTAGGATTTCCTTTAATGTCTGCATTATGATGTAATAAAAGTGAATTTAAACAAATACGTATTGGTTTTTACCATTAGATAAAGTGTTATTGTGTCAATAAATTCGTATCTGATAGTATAACTATCCTAACAAGGGAGATTAACTTTATATTTCGTCGTACATTGAATAACAGTTTGTATGTGAAGGTTGATAAAACGTGATCAAAGTAATTTAAAACAATAAAATGTCAAATATTTTTCGGCTTATCTCAAAGTACCTTAATCAACAATTGGGTTGCTTAAAATTTATAATGTGCATTACAACATTTAAAATCATTGTAACATTTTTATTAAGATACAAGAGGAGTTTAATATAGCACGTAGTATCCTGTTTTTAAGAATTCAAAGGGATATTCTTACACGTCTAAAATAAATTGAGACCACCACTGCTAAACATGGAAAAACCAACGACTTGCCAACACCAAAATGCGGGGTTGATCTCATGTGCTCCTGAAGCTAAGTAGAGTGATCCTGCTCTTTGTGTTGCTTTTAAAAGTAACACGAATTCGGTTATGTCACATTGGGGGAAAACGAGATTAATTTGCTTGCGAACATTTTGCTCGGTCATGAAAAATGATAAGTCACGTGTAAAAATCTTACTTAAATATACGGTCTTAAATATCATCAATTTGGTTTTTTTTTTAAATTCTAAATATGTTCATGTATATGGAATATTTCATTTTCAATATTGCATAGCCTTAGCTCGAAGCACGAGTTTCTAGAGAAGTGGCTCCCTAACTTTATATAAGATTGATAATTGACTTCCATAAATAATGAAATTCCAACCTTGGGGGAACATATAATAAATATAAAACAATTCTGAAATTACTTATGCATAAAAATAAACACAAAGGGACGATTTCTAAAACAAAGGACCGTAACCTGGTTATTCCATCTGCGTAACTGAAGTCGCGGTTACTTGTACAACTACGGCTGGAATATAAGGTTTACGGAAAATTACCGGCCTGACAGTCAAGATAAATATTTACATCCGGAATTCAGTCACCATGGACTTATTTTAAATCAGTTTACACCCATGTTAAAACACGTGCGCGTTTGGTAATTAAATTTAAAGTAATGGCACCGATTTTTTTTTACCAGCGAGTCTTGTTTACTTCACCCAAGAATGTATGCTTTAAATTTGTTACATTTTTTTAATTCACATTATTAAACTGAGAATGAAAATGGGTAACAATTAGACACAGCAATCCGATCAAAGAGCAGACAACAGCCAAAACCACCAATGGATCTTCCACGCAACGACAAAATCCCGCACCTAGAGATGATCCTCAACTGACCCCTAAATGTATTGCGTATTTGTTCTGTGAAAATGAACGTCAATATAATACCTTCATTTTGTAAATAATATGTAATCATGTTTCACTTTCAATTATATAATCTTTCTAAAATCTGATTAAAATTCATGATAAAACCAGATCTAGATAAACATAAAAATAGAACATTCCAATCACGAAGACAGTTAAATATAACCTTCTTCGGTTTAACATTTACTTGTGATGTCTTATATAGTAATTCAAACTACATTAATGACAGTAGGATTTCTGGCTTTTATATTGTGGCCATTTTTTCTTTTCATTGGGGATTATTATTTTCAAAAACAAGCCGGATTATTATAGGCATTTTAGATATAATGTTTAAGTGTATTAAAGTGATCGTTTTAAATGAGAAGGAGCTCAACATCATTGCTATGACTACAGCTTCAAACCAAGGAGTAGTCCTACAAATTCAAAATTGACAGTTTCCACAACCAGCCAAAATCCTAAGATAATATGGAAATTTCTTAAATTCCCTATTCCTTTAAAAACGAATAGCGATTTCCTTTCATGAACTATTTTCACAACAATTACATAGGTTTAAAACAAACACTTTCATTTAAAACAGTTGCTGTCATTTTATTGCTTTTATTAATGGATGCATGTAGATGAGATTAAAAGTGTCGTCGATAGACAGCTGCAGCTTTAATACAGGGAAGATATTGAAACAATTGTTCATAGTTGTAATGTTTGTTTCATTCATATGAATGATTCATGTATTATGATTTGAACGACTTTTGTGAAATATCTGTGTCACAGATGACCAGATATAATCACATGCATGTCCTCTCACATAACTGTACGAAACTTACCACCATAATTATATGTCTATGAGGGACACCAAGGGTGCCAAATGTGTAACAGAATCTGATTTTTGTTCTGGAGCACTTGATTTATCCCAACGTTTAGTTGGGTCCGAGTTGTTATTTATTTAGTCTTCTATGTAATTTCGGGACTGGATTGTAAAGTTTTGAATGTCATGTCTGTATCTTTGGCTCTTTTTTTTTATTGTAACCCTGCTGTGTAATGTTGTAATTTTAATGTTATGATTAACACTGTCATTAAAGCGGGAGGTTTGGCATGCCATATAACCAGGTTCAACCCACCATTTGTTCATAAAATGCCCTGTACCAAGTCAGGAAATTGGCCATTGTTACATTATAGTTTCCCTGTGTGTTACGTTTCGGTGTTGTGTCTCTGTTGTGTCTTAGTTCTTTTATATTTGATACGTTTCCCTCAATTTTAGTTTGTAGCCCGTATTTTTTTTTCTCTATCGATTTTCGAATTCTGGTCAGCGGTATACTACTCTTGTCTTTATTTCTTTTATATCGACAAGCGAAGAATTGAAACATCGCATGATTTTGATTTAATTCGATTTGATACAGTATAACCTTATTCTAAAATTAACACGTTTTTCAAATGCAGTCTATACATGACCATTATATAAGTAACATATATGAGAATAACGGAGAGAACATTTTTGTTGTGAAAACGTTTCCTTGAAACATAGAGAAAGAAGAGAATTATTAGAACTTTTCGTCAACCCTGTTCTTGTGAATCCGCTGTTTCCTCAGTTTGAATATGAAGCAAAAACTCAAGACGATAATTTTATTAAACAATGCAAATTCGCAAAACAAATACTTTAAAACCAGTGGTATATATTTCATTTAGTGGTAAATATCAGAATGCTCTGATTTGAATATATGAAAATTTGTAGTTACATTCAAGATTAAAACGGTTATTATGTGAAAGAAGAGAAAGATAGGTAATGAGAAAACAAAAACTACCCAATAAAATCAACTCATTTATAAATCGGTAAAGATACAATGTTGTTTTCATGATGTAATATCATTGTTATCATCGAACAAAAAAGTTGACTTTATCAGTCGACTCGTCCTGAGACGGAAGACATTTATCTATTTTGATATCAATGATATATATCTACTGCAACATTGTCAGGTTTCTAAAAGTATAGAATTGGTAGTATTTCCTGCATATTCCGGACATCACGGAACAGTTTTCATGCACCCATATATGGTTTCTCTTTTCTAATAATGTTTATGCAACAGCTTAATGCCATCATGTGTCAGATATTATGGCTACATACACGTCAGTTTATGCATAAAACCCTTCCAATTATGAAATCTTCTATATGAAAAATTTCTTTATTGTGTTGTGTGTACTATTGTATATGTTTTTATCTTTTTTCTTCTTTTTCAGCCATCGCGTTGTCACATTATTTTTGAATTGGCAGTTTGAATATCATTTTGGTTTATTTCGCCTCTCATCGATAGGACGCTTGGAAAGCATGACCTGATGGAATCACTTTCAGTAAAGGAGAACATATATTCATTAAATTAAAGATCAGGGTTTCTTTTCCTGGTGCAACTGTATCTGCACGTCGAAGATATTTGATCTGGCTTTTACTGGACGGGGGACAAGGATAGCACTTATTACATGTAAAAGCGAGCTGATATAAAACTCTTCACAGACTGTGCACACACAATAATTTCCTCCATCTAGTACCGACGAATTAGTATTAAAGTAAAACGAATTCTTGAATTGATCACTTTAATATCTTGGTGTATATACTAGTAGTGTCTTTCGATTTTACAATATTTTTGCACTTTCAAAGTCTTCAAAACGTTCAGGTGGGATGGTTCTTTTTGGTTAACTTTTAACAAAGAAATTGAAAGGATAAATAGCAGGGAACAAAAACTGTACAGAAATATCCTCCTCCTTTGTTCTTTAAGACTGCTGATTGTCTAAATCTAAGTCGGTTAACATTGAATTATTTCTTTACAGTGAATTGTCAACAGCCAGAGTCTAAGTGTGGGGTTATCATGTATGTAAATAAACTCATCATAGATATCAGGACTAAATTTAGTATTATACGCCAGACGCGCGTTTGGCTTAAAAAAAGACTCATCAGTGACTCTCTAATCCAAATAACAATTCCTCTACTCGTGATTTGTAGTCCCCTGTGATAAATCTTGCAGTTCTACGTTGAATACATCCTAGCTGGGATACACAATTTGTGGTATATGTAGTCTCCAATATTGCCCTCTTTTTGTCGTCTAAGTTGATGTAAGCTGTTTCCCTGCAGACTTTGATCTAGAACAGTATCTTTCGTTTGAGAACAATGGGTTTTCTTTGTCTATGTTTGAGATGTTAGTAATTGATCGTTATTCATTTTAACTTTGTAGATATTTGTTGTCATATTTATGTATAATTTGTATACAATGTATAAGATATATGCAATTGAAGCAGTATGCTTGATTTGTATTCAATCAATAAGTTATGTTCAACTGTGCCATAACGTGTAATTTGTATAAAGTATCTTCAATTGTAAATTATTGTGTAGTTTGTATACAACGTATACATTATGAACAATTGTACCATAATGTGGAAGATGTATAGATTTTTTTCTATTTATGTTCAATTGTACCATATTGTGTAAAAAGTAATATCACAAAAAAATACTGAACTTCGAGGAAAGTTAGTAATCAAATGGCAAAATTAAACACTCAAACACATCAAACAAATGGATAACAACTATCATATTCCTGACATGGTACAGGCATTTTTTAATGTAGAAAATTGTAGATTAAACCTGGTTGTGTAGCTAGCTTAACCTCTCATTTGTTTGACAGTCGCATCAACTTCCATTATATTGACAACGATGTGTACTTTTATACATTGTACATGTATAAGTTATGTTTAATTATACCATATTGTGTAATGTGTATACAATGTATAAGTTATGTTAAAAGTTCATGTACCAAATTGTGTAATTTGTATACAAAGAAATAAGGTATGTTGAATTGTATCATATTGTGTAACTTGATGTCATTAGATGGTACATTGCTACACAATAGAGGGACTAAAAATATCTAAGGGACAGTCAAACTCATAAATCGAAAATAAACTGACAACGCCAAGGCTAAAAATGAAAAGACAAACAATAATACACATGACACAACACAGAAAACTATAGCAAAAGCAACACGAACACCACCAACAACTAGGGGGGATAGCAGGTGCTCCAAAAGGGTATGCAGATCCTGCTCCACATGTGGCACCCGTCGTGTTGCTCATATTATATCAACTCCGGTAAATAGTATAATTCGGTAGATCAAATTCATGAAAGGACATGATAGAAAAACATATGCACACACAAAAAACTAACGATCCATGTTGTCTCTTACGAACATTATTTCTTACTCATTCTTGTAAAAAAAATCAAATATTTCTTCGACTGTGCTACTCAGAAACCTCTTAAACTATATTCTTGGTTGATATTTTTCAGTTTTATCAGTTGCTGTCTTATAGTTCGTTTAAGTGTGTGTTGCATTGTCGTTTGTTTTTGTTGCACTTCAGGGATTCTGTTGTTTCGTTGTTTCCTCTTATAGTTGATGTGGTTTCTCGGTGTTAGTTTGTTACCCGGGTTTGTTTTCTCGCAATCGATTTATTACTTTCGAACAGCAGTATACTACTGTTGCCTTAATTTACTACTAGCATCTCAAATGATACATTATCTTCCGTTTATATTGATTTCATTTATATGGATGTGCTTCTTACCAAACTTTTAAAAATTTACTAGGCAGACCTACCAATTATAGAGAAGCAAAAGACTTCAAAGAGACATTCAAACTGATGATTTGACATTAAACTAACAACGCCATAGCAAAAAAAGAAAAACACTTAGAGTTAAACAATCACAGAACACAACATAATACACTTGAGCAGGAAAAACGAACCACACCAAAGCAAAGGGATTGATCGCATGTGTTATAGAAGGGGAAGCAGATCCTTTCAAAATGTAGCACCAGTCTTGTTGCTCGTGTTAATACAGACCTGTTGATAAATATGATTTGGGAGATCACATCCTGACCTCTTAGACAGGCGGAGATATGGTTACTCCATATCAGTCGTCATTTGTGAAACAGATATTCAAATACGGTCAACCAACTCGTGAGAGCGTACGTAAAATTGTAAAAAAGGATGATTTTATTTTCACCACTTGAAATTTTTGGTTTATAGCTTCCAAGTTTGTGAACAATATACCAGCATGAAAGATATCATGATATGAAATACAAGCCCTGGTATGTCGCACCATATAGAAGATATATATTCCATATGCAGGTCATGCTTAAATTTTGCCTCATAGAAATGGAAAGTTCACATTTGGGAAGCTGAAATCATCCCTTTTATTGATGGACACTGCAAATATTTTACGTCCATCATCATGAATTACGGTAGTTGCCCAATACTTTGTCTCTTATTGTGTATCAACTCACAAACGACATCTTTTTTGCGCTCTTAAATATTTATATGTTAGATTGATAGTGTAATCATACCGATTATTTCATATTCCTGATTGTGACAATTCGACAGAATGTTTTTTTTTAAATGGTTTATGATGCATACATAGACTCTCGATGCACTAGGTCTCGTCTCATTTTTGAAATTCGTTCCATTTGTTTTTCTTAATGAATTTATGAGATTTGAACATCGATCAAATATGTTACCTCTTATTAACGACTATAAATATATATTGACATTGGATATGATTCTTTATATATGTTAAGGGGTTTCGGTGGACGAGTGGTAAAAGTAGTAAAACGAATTGTTGTATCATTGGCCTGTTGAGATTATGAGTTTTAATCCTGCATATGTCAGGTGTAGTGTACTCGACATCAGTCATAATTGTCAGTTTGTCTATTGAAGGTCAGCTATTCTCTCCAATTTCTTACTCCAATAAAAACTGACCGACACAGAATAACAATATAACACAATCAATCAATTACTAAATATTCAGTAGGTTTTTGTTCTCTGTTAACTTTGAATAGAACATATTTCAAACGGTATTTTCACTTCAAGATGTCTTGTTGTATTATTAGTTTTGTTCTAATATAATAGGTTCTACAGTAACACTTCAAAATGTGTTCATACTTTTCAGAAAGCAAATATATTTTTTTGTTGTACGGTTTATTTTTGTTTTGTTGTTAAAAGATATAAGTATGTTTGAACCATAAATCAATGTAAGATGAGTAATAAGAAGCTCCGACAAAAATATCAAAGGTATTTAAAATGGCACTTGTGTATTATACTCACAACACTAAGACCATCTCAAATTCGAAAGACAATTAGAAGCGGAAATTATTATTGGAAATGTCACCCTCATCTCTATGTGTAAAATAAAGTTATAGTAAATATACAAAAAAAGTAAGAGAGAAAAACATAGCAATAAGTCGTAGAATGACAAATAAGACAATGGCTAAAAACATAAAAAGATAGGACAAACGCGCATAAGATTAAAATGATGTCAAAAACTACAAGGTCACACAACACTTCACTAAAACTAAAGATAAGAGAAACACGATCAATATAAACCCGGAATGAAAGCAGGCGCTATACAATTGTATATAGTTGTTGACATCTGCCGCGTTGTCGTAAAAATATAATATCCGGTCATAAGTTGCATTTGATGATGTTTCAAATGTGAGTTCAAGGAGATCGGTTTAGCTACGAAGAATGTCATAATTACACTAGATAGTCATTTATCTGTACATCATAAAAAATTATATAAATCGGTATTAGATTGGAAGAAAGTAATAGTTAAGATTAGGAGAGTCTTCAATGTGTTTTGTTTTCGTTCTTTGTAACTTTTATTGGTATCGTCATATAATAATGTCACAGATGTCAACATAGTACGCATCGATTACCATGGAGATACGATTTTTTGACACACCAAGTCTTGTTCAGCTTCCCCTTCAACAAACTCAACTATAATATGCCATCTCCTTTTATACTGGTAGGGACGAAACACGATCATAAATGGATAAATTATCTCACAGTGTTGATACAAGTAACGTTGTCGCTGATAAGTTCAAAGAGAGATCAAGTCCTTCAATTTAGGTAGCTTAATGTTAATATCAGATGATTTGACAGAGTATGAAAACCAACTACTTAAAATAATGTGATTAGATCGAGTAAGTTCCACAGTTATATTGTGAAATATATACTATAGGTTTAACCCCGGAAATTTAAGATAGGGAACAGCGGTCGGTATACTACTGTTTCCTTTACTTTAAGTAAATCTCTTTGTATGACATCAGATCATAATGTATATGTTGAACTTAAATAGAACTACATTTAGGCAATAATGTATCCGATACATGTACTATGAGTTCCAAAGAATGTATATTAAGTCAATATCAACTACTAGTATGAAAGTTTGTTGTAAAGTTCACCTGAAACGTTATGCTGATGTCAGGCCATCGAACTAGAGATAAAGAATACAGCAGATACAGATAGGTCTGCCTCATATCTTATCTTGACTTACATATACAAATTGACAATGAGGGTCGGTTGAAAACAAGTTGATTTCAGCTTCCCAATTGTGAACTTTCCATTTCTATGTAGCAACATTCCAGCACCGCCTGCATACGGAGTATATATCTTCCAATTGATACCATGATTTCCTTGACAGAGGCTTGCTGTTCACAATGAAGCTTTTTAACTAAGAGTTCCAAATGATGAAATTGAAATCATCCCTTCGTAAATTTTATAGACGCCATCACGATTTGGTTGGCCGTTATGGAATAACCGTTTCACAGATGATATCGTAAATACAATCCCCTTCCTTTTTCGTGAATGTGACCTACCGAATTAGACTATTCAGCGGGTTTGTAATAACATCGGCAACACCATGGGTGCCACATGTGGAGCAAACCTGCTAACCCTTACGGAGCACCTGAGATCACCCCCCGTTTTGGGTGGAGTTCATGTTGCTCAGTATTTAGTTTTCTATGTTGTTTCTTGTGTTCTATTATTTGTCCTTTTTCATTTTTAGCCATGCCGTTGTCAGTTTATTTTCGATTTTGTCTGGTATATGTTGCCCCTCTTTTATTAAAGACGGCATATCTTGGCTTTAATATTGATGCACTTATAGGGTCATAGCATTAGAAATAAACACATTTATTCTAAAACCAGTTGTTGGCATGATATGGGTTATGTTCTTCTTATATATTTTTATGATGGTATAATACTAAACCCTTAACGGTAGGTATTGTGCTTGATATTCATATGATGACGAAATCATCTTCATTCAGTTTAATTGAGGTTTGGAACTTGTATATCAGTAGCTGCTAGTAGTCCTTTGTTAATTTATTTATCAATGTCATTTTGCTTAAGTTTATTTTGTTATCTATTCCGACACCAGACTCGGACTTTTTTTATCTGAGTTTAACTGTGCGTATTGCTGTGTGTTTGTTTTTTGAATTGACAAGTGGTAAAAGGGTTGAGATATCAAAACACATGTTTAACCCTGCCACTTTTTTTTCGCCTGTCCCAAGTCAGGAGCCCCTGACCTTTATTAGTCTCGAATGATATTTAGTTTTAGTTTATTTATATGTTTCGGAGTATAGCATGACGCCCATTACTGAACTAGTACACTTTTGTTAAGGGCCCAGTTGCAGCACATCCGGGTGCGGGATGTTTTCGCTGAGTTGAAGCCCTATTTGTGGCCTTTAACTCTTTGCTGCTCTTTGATCGGGGTATTGTTTCTTCGACACACTCAAAAATATTAAAGCCACAATTTGCGAATTTTGAATTACCTGACCATATAAAAAAGAAGATGTTGGATGATTGCCAATGAGACAACTATCCACAAAAGACCAAAATGACATAGACATTAACAACTATAGTTCACCGTACGACCTTCAACAATGAACAAAGCCCATACCGCATAGTCAGCTATAAAAGGCCCCGATGAGACAATGTAAAACAATTCAAACGAGAAAACTAACGGCCTTATTTATGTAAGTATAGTAACTAGAGTAGTGTACTGGTTATGATATCACGCTTTAATTGTGCATATAATTCGGTTAAACTGTGTAACAATTTAATTAAAGAAACTGACCGAAAGTACTAATATAATGAAGTAGCATACTTCAGAGAAATTATACCAATAATAAGTACGCCTTAATAGTTAAATGATAGGTTCATTCACCTCCAATATGAAGAATTTATATTACCTCCTCCAGTCAGCACGAAAGAAAAATGTGCTGCACTTCTGGATACACATTATTTTTCATTCAACTTCTACAGAACTTTGAAATTTATTAACTTTATTAGCTTCGCAAATTCATTAGGTTTGCAAATAAAACCATTTCAAGTCATATCCACGATCATTCGTCTCCTGAAAATTAACCAATAGTCGATCTGGTCGCATGCGGTCTTAATAAATTTTGAAATTATACCATTTTTAGTTGTATCAGATAAGATTATCTCGCCATTGCGGTATCGTAGTCAGAAAAAAAACCATTAAAGATACCAAGCTATCAGAGGAACTTGCTATACGATTTTTCATTCATCAAATTGATTTTAGAATATTTTTAATGAGTTAAAGAACCTTGGGTATTTAATCCCATTAGTGCAGCAAATTCTCGAGTGATTACAAGAACAGCAAGTCATTGACAAATGAGACATAATATTTCATTTGTCAATGTTTTTTCTGGTAATTTACTGGTGTATGCATAAGATACTTTTCTTTAGGTTACAGTTGCAATTAAGACAACATCACGAATTCTTGTAACGTTGTAATTTTATTAATGGCTGTATGTAAATATATTACAACCTAATGGAAAGGTAAAACATGGCAAACACAATGTAATCACTTACAAATATCGTTAGATTTTGTGTTATTTTTCTGATCTTAATTGTACAAATCTAACGTGAGACTGTATTGAATAAGTCAATATCACTTTCTCAAATCTCTATAATCAGATGGTCGTATTTTAGACGTGGGAACAAACATTAACATTGTATTCGCCAATCAGTATCCACAGTCATTTGTTTGATGAAGATTTATTTTTGTTGGTTAGTATCAATGAGATGATATCGGAGGCAGGTTTATATATTACAATGAGCAATAGTATACCTGATCTATACACTATAACGAGATCGAAGGCAGAAATCGATGTGTTTATTGTCCATTAAGTATCAATATTGCACTTAATTTAAAATAATAGGTGGTTCTGATGTGTATGCGGTAAACGACTTGAAGATTATTAATTTTACAGTTAACTTAATTTCTGACGAATTACTTATTATAAAATTGGAGGAAGCTCGTTCTTAAGTTCTTTATTTAATACATTACTTAATTATCAAACAATTAAATTAATGGAATAGTAGTTAGAGGAAGACGTCATATAGTTTGTCATATATTCAATTTATAGACGAAGTAAGAAACAAAGTGGACTTTGGAGATCCTAAATAAACATACACGTATAGTTTGTCGTTGTTTGTAGACGGCTATGAACAATACCAGTATCACAAACGCTAACATGACGAATACAAGTTTGGATATTCCAGCATATCTGACTATACATTTAGGAGACAGGTACGTTAGTACCGTACAGTTGATAGTCCTGAATGTTATATACATTGGAATATTTTTATCAGGAACCATTGGAAATATATGTACATGTATTGTGATCGCACGGAATCGGAACATGCATACAGCAACAAATTACTATTTAGTGAGCTTGGCCGTTGCTGATTTATTAACATTGGGGATAGGTAAGTTGTGTTTTTATTTTATATGTTTGCATTGTCATTGAAGAAAAAGAAAAAAGAAAAATCTCGACTTCTGATTAGACGAGAAGCATTCAAACATGTATTCCAATTTTGTTTATGATAATGTTATTGACAACAGGACACACTAACCGGCATTTAACTACATGTTTTACAGAGTTGAAATATCCCCTTAAAGATTTTTGCACAATTACACCTTCAGGAACAATTTACAATGATTTCATGCTTGAAAAGTATATTCCTGTCATGTATATGCCTAATGTGCTACTGAAATATCAAACGCTAAAAAAAGACAAATTGTGTTTGTTTTTTTTTATTAAATAGAACTAATATTAATATTAGCAATAAGATGTTATGGGATTGCTAACGAGACAACTACACAAGACACCAAATCACGTAAAGTAAGAAACTATAGGTCAACATACGGCCTTCAACAACGAGGAAATTCCATACCACAAAGCAAACTATAACAGGTCCCGAAATGACAAATGTAAACAATTGAAACGATAAAAAACTAACGACCCGATGTATTAAAAAAGTAATAAACGAAATCAAAGTGTGATGTACAGCAAAAAACGGTAACTTTATAATTAGAGGCTAACTTTCAGATGAATCTTTGTTCCAATAACAATTAAGTACAAACACCGGGGAAAAAAACCACTTGCATAAAAATCAAAAAGGTATCAAACGTTGGTAACGAAACTGCTTCCTAAAATGTAAACTAGTCAATATTGAAGATTTCTTAGTTTCAGTCACCAATATGCTTTAGTTTTTTCCTGCAACCTACAATGAAAAGTAATTGTTTTTGGTGGTACCTGCTACTAGGTTATCTATGGTTGAAGTAAGAGTAGCGTCACTGTAATATCGATAAACAACCAATGTAGTTGGTAATCATTAAGACGTTTCCAATGAAATGTATGCATTTTGTTTATATAGATTAGACCGTTGGTTTTCCCGTTTGAATGGTTTTACACTAGTAATTTTGGGGCCCTTTATAGCTTGTTGTTCGGTGTGAGCCAAGGCTCCGTGTTGAAGGCCGTACTTTAACCTATAATGGTTTAATTTTTAAATTGTTATTTGGATGGAGAGTTGTCTCATTGGCACTCACACCACATCTTCCTATATCTATTGTATGAAATTCTTAGCATTGATGCAAGTTGGTTTATTTTTTTAGATCTGATCGCGTATTTAAGATTAAATAAATATGACGAATTTTTGTACGATATGTAACATTTTAAAACTTTATCCTTGACGGGTGTATCCAGTTATGTAAGGCTATAATTGGGGTTAAAATATACATGTATAATGGGGATATCCAAGATATTAGACATAAAACTAAAAATGGTCAACCATTATTTTCTCTGGACAATGATAAGAGAAAATATGTGTGGAAAAATGCATTCATTCGACACTCTTAATAAAAAATGTGTAGATGTGGTATGATTAATCGCCAGTGAGAACTTTATCCAGAGTCATTTATGTTTGTGAAATTTCCGCATATGATGACATGATTATGATGTAATGAATTAGGCTTTAAATTCGGTCATGTGTTATATAAATTAATGTAGAGTAGTTGTGCTATATACGTGGTAGATAGTTGTGGTTTGATTGTACTAAACTTCTGTTTAAAGGAATTATTTGAAATTTCGTCTTGTTGTGCATGATGTAATCGATCTGTTGATCAAGCGGACTGCCAATAACTTCATGTTTTACGAAAATTTGAATTTTATTTCACCCGCTGAAACAAACACCAATCAATCAATCAATTATATAGTGTATAGAAATGAAAATGTATACAGTCTTCGGGGCACTAATTTTTAAATTCTTTCGGGTATGATAAAAGAAAAAGAGATATTGTATGATTGCCAATGGAACAACTATCCACCAAAGTTAAAATGAAGTGGATGTAGGCAGTTATACGCAAACGTACTACCTTTAACAATGAGAAAAGTATGTTAATTACAAGATGTAAGTAGCGATTATCGATTTCTATCATAAGAAACCGTTCCAGTGGAAGCAAGAAGCTTCTTGTTTACTTTTAGATGTTGGCTGTTTTTATCGTCCAAAAAAAATTGTAAAAAACAATATGTGTTGTTTATTCCTAAAAAAATAATGTGATTTAGTTTCAAAGTAGTTCTAGTTTTTCAAATTAGGAACTAACGATCTTTACATGGTTGTTCTTTTTAAAAATAACTATTACTTACAAAATAAGTGGAAACGTTGGTCAAAGAATAGTTTATCGATTTGTGAATTTTATTTTGGCGGAACTCTCAAATTCTTTTTTGACTGAAGACCCGTTTTTTGCTAAAAAGTCACTCTGACATTTCTACGGGTTACACAAAAATTATCATGTAGCTGATCTGGTATGCAAGTATTATGCAATTTGGCTGAAATTGATTCCTGGTGAAGATACATCCAGAAAAGCTTTTCAGAAGTACTACACTTATAAATTGTTTTAAGCGTCAGACCAACAATTCGGTCACTTTTATATAGAACATATGTAAAGGTAGCCTTTCTGACAAAAGTAGAGCTTTGTGTGTATTCCTTTACTTACACCAATATATTCATATTTTCGGAAATGAAACTTTTGGTAGCAGAGACATATATCTATAGAAAAGAAGATGTGTTATGATTGCCAATGAGACAACTCTCCACGAGAGACCAAATGACACAGAAATTATAACAGGTCACTGTGCGGCCTTCAACAATGAGTAAAGCACACCGCATAGTCAGCTATAAAATGCCCAGCTAAAATGCAATAATATTTGTTACAATTCAAACAGCCTAACTTGTGGGAAATAGGCTATTTTGAGACAAAATTTACTTGTCTATGAGTTTGTACATGTATCAGAAATTGAGTAATTCTACAATGCACTCCACAGTATACTGATTTCTAGACAACCAGTGGTTATTTTAGTACTAGTTACTCCCGAACTGTTGTGTTTCACTATAAGACCTTAAACATTGGTCGAAAATTGACACGTAGAAAGAAGACATATGTACAATTAAGGATAAAACTTGAGCTAAAATATTTAGAAGGCTGTGAAAATTGAAAATAAATATGTTCGAATAATAAGTGATTCTAAATTAGTGGAGCTGCACCAAAAAATATATCTATCATGAAATCGTTTAGAAACCTTGAACTTCACGAATAAAATACAGATCCTAGACTAGTACTGCTATACATAACAATTAACTTTTATAGGTCACATTTTTTAATGAAATGTTCGTTAACACATTTACATTCTCTTAGTACATGAAAAACATTTTTACTACATAGTTATGTCATCATGACTTTATGTTACGTGCCTTGCCCGCCGTGTAATGAAATGTAATTTGTGATCAGAACAAGAAACAAGAGTGTTGTCTATAACTTTACATTGCAAAGTCATAACCAAACACTTTGTATGTTACAGATTTGGGATAATTTAATTGAGCTATCAAAATAAAAAAATATCAATTACAAATACAAAAATCGTCTTTTATTCTTCATTTAAAAAATGACGTATATCTTAGTATTAGATTCCATTAAAAAAAATATTTTGTGATTTTTGTTATCATAATTGCAATGTATAATAGATGTTATTGTTGTGGTTATTATAGTTTCTTCTATGTGTGTTTCTCGTCCTGAACATGCATGAAATGTTTGCCACTGGACGTTAAGCAACCAAATTTCAATCAATCTATGTGTGTCAGGGTTTTTTAACGGGTAAAGAAGGTGAGGGTTAAACAACGCCCAGTGTTAGCTTATGTTTCTGTGCCCGAGTTAGGTAAGACAGATTTTTTTATTTTTTAATCGGTGTTAGTGACGGGTATTTAATGTTTTGATGTATTAAATGTAGAATTTATTTGTTCAATGTATGTACTAGAGACATGGATGATTATCCATTCAATGCTGTGGATTGTATAAGGTTACAATGTACCAAAAAAATTACATGACATGACATAGAGATACAAATAGATGGCTCTCTGTGATTGGTTGTTATATCATTTATATATTTTTCTTCTGGAAAGCATTATAAATGAAGTTTAATGCAAGCACAAATTTGTCCTTAAATGTATATGATGAAGAGCCGGACATTTGTTATGTTGATCAAAATTAGGGAAAATTTTCTGCGATATCGTTAGGTATCGTGAAAACCACCAAAATTCACCAAGAAAAGCCATGGGACTATATATATTTGAGTGCGGTAAAATCACAAATAGATATCGAGCTTCAATTAGACAACAGCAGTTTTTCCATAATTAGTTTATTAAAAACGCCTTTTAAGGAGATAATTGCTAAAAATAGCATTGCCGGCAATGGGGCCACCATTTAGTACTTTATATTCATAATGACATGTGCCGGAATATGACAAAACTAAGTATCGGGTAAATTATCTGCCAATTAGATGATCGGGTATACATTATAAGTTTACTTGATAGGCTACTTTCTTTTTTGCTCATTTGTTTTCATCATATGAATAGAAAAAGACAAACGAGACATACCGGTTATAATAGGTTGAACGTGAGTTACTTTTGATTTGTTATATTTCTGACGAATTCGGTCAGATTTTAATTTGTGTCACAGTTATTTAGGTTTATAGGACCGTCACCTTTTTAATTCCGAATATAGAATTACTTGCTGTCTGTCGTACTTGTTTTTGTTTCTTGTTTTGTCTTGCATTAGGCTGTCAGTTTAATGTTTGAATTGTTTTTATATTGTCATGTCGGGATCTTTTATAATAGCTTATTTTACGGTTTAGATTTTCACCACAGTGACGACCGTACCTGTGGAAAGTTGTCTCGTCAGAAATCATACCACATCTCTTGAGTAAACGCTCAAACTGTTGTCTTGTTAGTTAGTAAAATATAGTTTAATGTTAATTGATTCATTGGTTTTTTTTTAAATTGATAAATGTTTGATTTTTACCTTGTACTAAGCGCGATAGAAATTCTATATCTAAATATAAATGACGTTAAAGTACACGGTCAATAACAATATCATATATAAAAGGTAAATTAGAAAGTCTCAAATTCTATAATATTAATGACGAAAACAAAAGATAATATGACAAGACCTTATATAAATCAGACATTTGAAACGTTATATATGTATTATATTATTTGTTGTTTCGGGAGAAAACCAGTATTGGTTTAACAACATCTAAATCTGACCAAACAAATACACCAAATTTTGCATTAAGAAGTTTTTAAGAATTGTTATTTTTCAAAATTGTTCCTGTGAATCGATCAATCAAATAGTCGGTTCAGTTGAGCAGCACTTTGACACATGCCAATTTTTCTCTTTTTTACAGTATAGACATGCTACGTAACAAGTCTCTTTCTTTGTGTGCAGATATAGTCATTAACAACCTCTATTGAATCACTGATACATGTAATTTCAATAATGATGATTGCTCTTGTTCACTTTTATTTCAGTATTTCTGTATAAAGGTCTAAGAAAAAACTATACGAAGAAAAGAGTTGTAGCTTTAAAACATTACCTGGTCTGTTAGTCCATACATTACTATCAATCACGGCTTTCTAGATGATTTCACTAATGCAGCAAATTTCCAAGACCAACGCATAGTTTTATTTGTTGAAAGCTTCGACGTTTATTTATCTTGCTTAGTATTCTTTTTTTGCTTGTAATTTCTCGGTACTATGTACAACTTCATTCTATATTTATCTAGTGCAAGTTTCTTTGTCAATTGTTTCTTAGATAGGAAAATCACGTGTCAAGTTAGTTCTTATATATGGCCTACGTTCATTTCAAGTTGCAACCAAAGATGAAGAGGTAGATCTCTATTTACTGTACTGTACTGGATACCCACGTTACACAAATGCCCTTACTGATCGTTTACTTTAAATTTGCTGCTCACAAGGAAGCTATTAAACCAAGAGTTCCAAATGGCGAAGTTGAAATCATCCCTTCGCAAATTTTACGGGCGCCATCACGAGTTGGTTGACCGTTATGGAATAACCGTTTCATAAATGATATCGGTTATGTTCCTTACGTCGTAACTACAATCCCCTTTCCCTTTCATAAGTGTGACTTACCGAATTAAGACTATTTACTGGATTTGTCATCACATAAGCAACAGGACGGGTGCCACATGTGGAGCATGACTTGTTTACCCTTCCTGAGCACCAGAGATCACCCCTTGTTTTTGTTGGGGTTCGTGTTGTTTATTCTTTAGTTTTCTACGTTGTGTCATGTGTACTATTGATTAGATATAGGAAGATGTGGTGTGAGTGCCAATGAGACAACTCTCCATCCAAATAACAATTTAAAAATTAAACCATTATAGGTTAAAGTACGGCCTTCAACCGTATTGATTGTCTGTTTGTCGTTTTTCATTTTAAGCAATGGCGTTGTCAGTTTATTTTCCGATTTATGAGTTTGACTCTCCCTCTGGTATCTTTCGTCCCTCTTTTAAAATGGATGGTTTTGTCAAATTCTCGACGAATTTTTTTCCAATTGTAAAGACATTTATTTCACAAGCATTCACATGCGGGCTTCAGATTTACTGAGAAACTCCATACTTTAGGGGCGATTTGAAGCAGAGATAGATACTGAAAATGCCCAAGATCTGTTACTGTAAATAAATATATCCGTTCCGTAATCCAATAGTAGAAAACACATTTGGCTTCCTCGTCCCTTTATACTAGCATATTTCATCATGAACTTAAAAGCAATATTGAAAGAAATAGTCGAACTTTGTTTTATAAAGAAGACTGGTAAGTTTTAGATCATATCAAAAAAAATTCTGATTCAGACAAAAACGTATATGAACCAGACTTCATCAAGACGCTTATTTTGTTTTTGTTTCGTTTGTGGGACTTTTTTTCTCTACACATAGTCGTCATTTGCAAGGAAACCGACTGCATATTTAACAATATAATGAAATGAATAAAACAAATATTATGCAGCTAATGAATGAAAACCGTCACGCACCTTTAAAGTTTGTTCAGGAAATGCAGGAGTACAAACAGGTCTGCATAAAGATATAAAAAAAAATGTGTAATTCATCTTAAATTCACAGGACAGTTATATATTACCTCAAATGTAACAACACAAGTGAACTAAAATTATATAAAAAAAAACATTTTGATCTAGTTGACGACCATAAAGATGGACTAACGCCCACCACCCTGAAAGTCTTAATGACTTTTGTGTAATTTATAGATCTGATTTTCGTTGAAGGGAAGAAATTATATATAAGGAATGAGTTTGTGAAGGTTTGTAATCAGCCCAATCATCATCTTTCAAGCTTTATATCTATTAAACTGGTGTCCTTCTCTCCTTATGTCGCGATCTTCTGGTTTTTCCTAAGCTGTCCGATTGAGATATTGGTTTTAACTTGTAAACTTATTTATATTCGACGTTTTATTTCTATTTATAATCCATTCCGAATTATAAAAACCAGACAACTAATTAGAAAAAGATATAAATTTATGGAAAGACATTTCATTTGGCATTCCCAAATGCTCACAGTCGTTGAAAAACATTCTTTTTCATAATTATTTGGTTATTCCAACCCAAGAAATGATGATATTAGTTAGAAAAGTGGTCATAAGATAAATTATTTTTCATTCTATCTGACGAAAATATCGTTAAATGAACATGAAGCTGCACGTTATTTATTTAATATAGGATCAACCCAATTCTAAGAATGTCTATGAACGCAATAGGAGACTCGATAAAAATATGCATAGTTTGATGTCTAAGATATAAAGAAAATAGCAATACATGATTTAAGGCACTACTAGATAATATATCTTGATAACACTGTCTATTACAAGCCTTCTGTACAGGAAATATAGTTGTGGTCAGAATACTAAAGTAAAGCGAGCAAAAATACTGTTAGTCACAATGGTACAGTAGTTTGTAGATAAAGATAAAAAAATTCATAAGTTGGTCACTTTATATATGCAACGCGGCTAGGTTGGTCTTTTAATTATTCTACTGGCACCTAATACATGTATATCTGAAAACTGAGAATGGACAAACAATACAGCATCTGCTGTGAATACATGTATTTAAGTTAAAGCTCAAGGATACGCCATGTGTAAAACATATTATAATAGATAATTTAAATATAGATAAAGAAGATGGGTTATGAGTGCCAACGAGACAACTGTCCATCCAAGTCACAATTTATAAAAATGTAAACCATTATAGGTCAAAGTACGACATTCAGCACGGACTAGTGTAAAACCATTCAAACAGGGAAATCAAAAGTTTAATCTATTATTTAAAAAAAACGTGAAACGAGACACAATTATGAAACAAATTTATAAACGACAAACACGAAACATATGCACACAAAATGTATAAACTGTTATTATTTCAAAGTACGAATCTTACTAAAGATCAGTGGTGAAAACAAGAAAAACAAAAACGCGCTCAAGTTTACATTAATTTAAGCTCAAGATGTATGATGGTACACGAATATATCATTGGTTTCCTTTTCCTGTTCTGTTATTTTAAAATATAATTTGATTAAATTGACAACCAAGAGGAGCTATTTCATATCATTGTAACCAAAAGTGATCTACTTTACCAGATCAATCGAGTAACCACACACAGAAACGAAACCTATACATGTACCATTTCCAACTCAGGAGAAGGTAAATCAAAGATAAGATTGTTAGGTTGATGGGTTTTTTCGACCATGATTTGAAATTCTTTTAAGCTGCTTGATTCTTTATACAAAGATTGACACTTCAGCAATTTAAAAAGAAAATTTCAATGACATTGGTACCGTAATTTCCCAAAGAAAGTGAAACTCGTAGCAATACGATAAGCATAGTAAATACTTGTCAGCAGGTTGATATTAGTGCTATCATATTAATGATTAAGCTGTAATCTTATTGGATATTTATAGTATCCAATGATATTATTTTCTTTGAAGATCTCTGTGGAGGATCCTGAAGGTCAGAAGCTACTAATTGATTTAACGTTCATTGTAATCTTTGTAGCAAACCTTGAACCAGGGCAATGCGAAATGTAGCATTAAGTAAGATTACACTTTTCCATTTCGATTAATTAATACAAATTTATCGCTAAATGTTTTGATGTTTTAATAACTTTGGCCGTTCGCCTCGAGTTCGAGCCTTCAGTTATTAGATCCTCTCGTTTCATAAAACTTCGTTATAAGGAGCACTAAATTCAGTGATAATTTAATCAATTGGTTAACTAATGTGCAAGCTTTTACTTTCGTAAATATATTTTAATAGCACATAAATAAAACAAGCTCCCCAAAATACAACATGATAAAATATCTATCTTTAACACGTTATCTGTCTTTTTATTAAAACTAAATACTCAAATAGCTTTAGAATGCCCTGGAATAGCAAAGCATATTACCGGTAGTCGGAATCGGGTTGAATCAATATAATTCCTATTATATATACGTTTATATTATAACGTAACGGTAGATCGACATTTGAAAGATGAGAAAAATGGTGTCCTTATATTCCGGTTTTTAAATAGATCGGTAATTGTAACACCAAAGAAGCTAAGGTGGGTTGATCTGCGTCTCGCCAGACAAAGAAATTGATTTTTACGATGCAGCAACTTACAAGAAATGCAAGAAAATAGAACATGTAACTGGTCTAACTTGTAACTGATTTGATTATGGCGCACAAAATGGAAAGACTTTTCCAATCTCATATACAATTCGAAAGTATTTTTTTTTAATATCTGAAATGTTTGTTCTTACAATTACATTTGTATATATTAATTTGTTAATTCTTTTCTCATTTAAATCGCATAATTATGTTCAACTTGCGACATACATATAGTAAACAACAACTATTTTAATATACATGTATATTTGTTTTAAAGTGAACAATTTTTTTGAATATTTACAATCGAATTACATATGTAGTATTACGTAATCAGAGATCAATATTTTAATAAGATTGGAATATTTATTGAATGCCAGAATGCACAAACAACTGTTAGAAAAAAAGAAATTATTCGGTAGGGTCAGATACATTTGTAGGTCAAATTCCCTAAGGTTATGTCAAAATCACCATGTTTTCTAATCCTCTGAATTTGAACATTGAAGTGTCTGAATTATATACTGCATGATTTTACAAATTTTAATATTTTCATAAAATCCGAATGTTATATTACTCTTGAAATTGTTTAATACATTTGTATTAAACCAGACTGTCCGATTATTATCATAGGTGTATAATGGCGGTTAGGAAGGCGTAGCGCGACGAGCGCAGGTTAACAGTTTACGGGAAATAATCTCAACTACATGCTTTCCCAATTTTTGTATGTTGGAACTGTAAAAAAAAAATGGTGGTCATCAAGTTTTCGTTGTTAAGAGTTATGGCCCTTGATAAATAAGAAACCTCTTGTGCAATTAGACAAATCACAAAATGGAGGTCAAGTGTGCTATTGGCTTTTTTCACGTTTACCGTTCAGAACATAATGCTCCTTGATTAAAAAAACTTGACACAGAACGTAGCGGGTCAAACAAACCATTTGTGTGTTCTGTTGTGGCGTTAGACCACGATTCAAACCTAGCTTTACGGTGAAATAGAAAACTGCAATGTATGGCTACCAAATAAATTCCAAGTTGCGTATTTGGTTTTTTTTTGTCCCCATTTCTTACAGAGTTTAAGATACGAGTAGTTGATTGTTTACAATATTTTATTACAATCTCCAACGACTGGAGTTTCTTATTTCGGCCAATAACTGACCTGCTAGGAACTAATCAGCAATATGGGTTGCAGCATTGTCACGGTCATGACTTGCCATAATGGGTGATACAAGGTCAAGTTTTAAAAACGTTATTAAATTAATTATATCTTAATTTAGTTCTGATACAATATATAGCTTGGAGTGTTATAGAGCAGTAAACCAATGTTAATTCATTGATGTATTACAGCTATGGTTAAACTAATGTCTTATAGTATATATATATAGGATCAATTAACATAGTCTGTTGTAAATGATCAAGTAAATTGATTTAATTTGTTGCAAGATCGAGCAGAATTACTTAATGAATGGCTATTATCTATTTTGAATTTATTGAACCATAAAACTAATTTTTGTCTCTTCACATTGAATAATCCGCGAAGCGGATTATGTAAAATGTGAAGAGTCAAAAATTAGTTTTATGGTTCAATAAAATCAAAATAAATTATTGCCATTCATTATAAATAAATTTCTATCAAAACGAAGGCTCAAAGAACATTTTATATTATTTATATTAACAATAACACTGTTCACACATGTTGGCGTATGAATACACAACGTCAGAGTGGGCGTGTCGCAATCAAAATTGACAACATTGAAAATAAAACTAATAATTTTAACCAATCAGAAGACAGTAAATACACCAAATTTATTTATTAGCTGTTAAAAATGGTCATCGCATATTATGTTTTTCAACATAGTGTTCTTTTTGTTAATCAATCCAATTTTTTCATTAACACATTTGTCAGCCCACACATGATATCTGGAACGATAACAGAGCAACGTTTAAAAACAGTCTATTAAATCAGTTTGATTTCTACCTACTGATCAACAACACTAAAAATAATTTAAAAAACCACACGCAGAACCGATCGTTTATAGAATGAAATGTTTGCAGATACCGGAATGCAGTATTAGGTCTCATTTGATCAAAAGCTATTAATAATTTATTGTTTGTTTTCATCACTAGGTTTTACATGCTTATATATGTATGAAAGTTCCTGATGAGAGTGACCAAGAAAAGCACTTTAGATGAACAACATTTATAAAAATTTGTTTTCATTTCACAAATTAATCAAGCATGTTTTACAGTCAGTTTTAATTGTTTAAACCTCGAAATTTTATAATGAAAAAGCACTTGAATATTGCAAAAAAATGTATTTGAGCTAAGGCGAATGTGTTTTAATATATATCTTTGTCATATTTTTTATTTTTATTCTTTTGTTTGTTCCGGCGCCTTTGATTGTTCAAATGTACATTGTAGGGAGCATTACAGTTTCTGTTATGTGCGTCCGTCCATAAGTCCAGTAGTCGCGTTTAACGTTAAAGATTTCGTCTTATGTTAAAAATTTTAGTTTGAGTGAATGTTTTTGTTTAAGGCACTGGTATCAACATCTTCGCTAGCCAAGGGTTACGATCCACTGCCGCTCTCTTCACCCTTGGCGGATTGAGATAAAATTTCGGAGACACAAGATAAGGATTTTTATTGGTTGCAGTCAAAACTCGCTGCATCCAATCAAAATGCGCCTTTAACATGATCACGTGTAAATGTAGAAAGTGTTTGTAAACAATTGCCACGTGTTTTTTGTGCAACAAGTCTTTACATCCCTAAACATACGACTATATTCAGTGAAAACTTGAATGTTTTAATCAACAAATACAAGTTCCTGTGTATGTTTCATGCACAAATGCACGAATGTTGACGTTTGTTTTCATTTCCGGCTTAACCACGTGTGTAGAATCTAGACGCTACCGTGTTTTTACCTCCAAATTATAGAGTTCAAGTGCTACCATTGGTCGAGAATAATGTATTCGAAATTGGCGTGATTTTTATCTTCCGATAGATGGCGCAACATTGTTATCACAAATGTTGGCTCAATCCGCCAAGGGTGAAGAGAGCGGCAGTGGATTGTAACCCTTGGCTAGCGAAGATGTTGTATCAATCTCTTAACTCGAAAATGACCTGACAACTTCATGGCTTAGAATGAAAAGACAAACAGACAAAATATAGTACACATGACACAACATAGAAAACTAAAGATTAAGCAACACGAACCCCACCAAAAACTAGGAGTGATCTCAGGTGCTCTTGACCTATATCGTTGTAATTGTGTGTAATAAAACTCACTTCACAGAGCAACTTTATGCCTCTTATTATCTTCTGCTTGTAAACAGTATAAAAATCATGTGTTTGCTATTTACGCCTATTTTTCAACCTAAGTCATGAGACATTCAATAAAAAATTAATCTCATTTCGTTATATTTCATTTTCTTTAGATGACACATCAGTCAAACTTTCGTAAGATCAGTTGTATATTAAAAAATACTCGTATATCAAAGAGTTGTAATTAAAAGTTGTACGGCTGTCAAGAGAATGGCATACAAACTTGATTATTCAAGCTTCGTGGGAGTCTTATGCCAAAAAGGTCAAGTATGATACCAGAACAAATTCATTTCTTTAAATGGAGTAAAAAGTAAAGATTAAAAAACAGCCTGCGAAAGATTGTTGATTAAAATCCTGTCAGAAAGATGAATTTGTAACAAACATGTTTTTATTTACACCAACGTGACACTTTTAATTTTCGCGCCAGCACTATGTTCAAACATTGTCTTTTGTTGAAAAGGAAAAAGGAAAAAACATTCCCATAGGTTAATAATCAGTTCAAACTGCTGTTGTTTGAAAGTCGGAACCAAGTCAGGAATATGACAGTTCTTGTCCATTCGTTTTTTATGTGTTTTTGGCATTTTATCTTTATGGACTTTCCTCTGAGTTCAGTATTTTTGTGATTTTACTTTTTTCTATACATACTTGAGACACTTAATATTGTTGGACTTGTTGTTTATTAAGTAATTTTTGTCAAAAACTAATTGGTTAATAATATAGTGGTTCCATGGGTACGTGACAATCAAACTGACGTCACATTACTATAAAAAGCAAGGTCGGTTATGTTTGCGCATCACCACCGCTCTTTCTTTTATTAGGAATACCAGTCAGTTTTATAAAATGCTAACGATAAACTTAATTGGTTTACAGTTTCAAAATAAATGCTATTATCTTAATTTATTACATTCAACTTATTGTACTGTATTTTCTTTGATTAAACGCACATCGCTCTTATGCTTTTTTCCGTAAAGTATAACGGCTTTTACAAAGTGTTTAGACTTTGAAATATTATCCATTTAGTCAAAAGAGTTCTATTTTGAAATATAATAATTCGACTCAATTAGTTCATTTTATTTAACAAGAATAATACTAGTTTCTCAGCCTTCTTAATTATCTGTTTTATGGTTTCAATTTTTGATACATTTGTATCATAGAGATTGAAAACAAATCAAATAACATTTAACTGAATAAAGAAAGCTCGAAGTCATTTTCTGAAATGAAAAAAAAGTATGAAAAAGAAATTACAACAAATTAGCTTTAGCATCATTGGTTTCGTTTCAATAATAATTGATGTTTGCAGACAGAAATCTTGTATGGCAACAGCGCAAATACGAACACCTTAATATCAAAATGTGCATTCCGCATAGCTGAATTGACGAACGCCCCCTTCTGGTCCCAATTTTTACGATAATAAGTCAAAGCTGACCTTCGGGTTCTTGACTATTTTGAAAGTATATCCATGACTACGCGCTATCAATATACGATATATTATATAAGAAAAATATTTAAAATTAATCCTGAAAAACCGAAAAGATGTTATATCTTTATTATTTTTTTTAACTACAACGGGTTGGGTATGTATAATTGTTCTATAAACTTATTCTGAACACTGTTTTCATCAATTAAATAATTTTTTAATACATGAAAGTTCCTAAATCAGTCTTTAAAAATATATTGTATAACTACAAACATCATTTTAACATGTTATTTACACAAACAAAGGCACCAGTAGTATACCGCTGTATAAAAGTCATCAATCGATTGAGAGAAAACAAATCCGGGTTACAAACTAAAACCTAGAGAAAGCATTGATACCACAAAAATATTAAAGTGCAACAAAATACAAACGACAATGCATCTACCTTAAGAATGAAAAAAACATCGTGACTAAAACCCATTATATAATTAGTTGTGTCTACAGAAAAGAAAGGGCAACCGTTTAATTTTGTAAACATTGAATCAAATTGATAAAACAATGTTGTTAACCGCAGTTAAATTACTTCTGTAGCAGTATGATATTCGGGATTACGTATTTACTTTTCTTTTCCTGTAAATTACAGCTGTTAGTACTGCAGTGTTTAAATACTATCAAAAACACTTTATCTGAAAGCTTTAATTATTGTAACAGCTTTTTCTTAACTTTCCTCCATAACGTGCCTCCTTGTAATTAAAAGTAACACGCAAGAACAGAAAATATTTATCTTTATTACCTATAAAATACATATATAGCCACTTTCTTTACGTCTCTTTAGTACTTTTTTAGGATGAAAATTTAAAAAAACAGTACTTTGATTTAATAATTTATTGACGTTGGCTACTATTCAAACACAGAATATGGTGTTATACAAGACAAAAGTTCTAAATAAAAAAATTGAAATATCTCGAAACGTCGATTGCGCATTCGTTGCTAATGTCTTCGACCTTCAACTATGTATTATACACGTCATCCAATCAAAAGTAATTAAATATGACGTATTTCATTTCAATTCATTACTAGTGCCGTAGGAGTAAGCTGGGAAGTTGGTTGGGGTGCAAACATATGAAGTTAACCTGCAAAAAAAACCTCGCAAATCATGGTGTATTCTTCAAATACCATTCCCTTCAAAAATACACACAAAAAAGTCATGAAAAATCATTAACTTAAAAAGAGAGTGGCACCTAAAAAAATGCATATACTAAGTCAGGAATGTGACAGTTGTTATCTGTTCCTTTGGTGCGTTTGAGCTTTTGATTTTGCCATTTACTATTGGACTTTCCGTTTAGAATTTTCCTCGGAGTTGAGTATTATATTATTGTTATTTTACTTTTTTCGTAGACAAATTTGCGTGATGTTGCTATATTTCATCCTAATCTAAAATGCATCTCATTGGAGAAATTTATTCTGATGGCAAGATGTCTTCCAAATAGTCTGATTCACGCAATTATAGTATTGCGAATGTAATGGTTTATTCAAAATATTCTATTGTTGCGTCAATATTTATCCTATTGATATCCATCAATATTATACAAACTGATAAACCTCATCATCCGATAAAATAATAATTTGTCCATTCTAAATAAATGAGTTACATGTACATATTAATAAATTGTTTACAAAATAATCTTCTCATTACGAAATCATCTTAATTCTCCGATAATTGACTGTCGGAATCGACCAGGAAATAATTCATCAACGCATTTATACAAAGGCGGGAATGTTTAATTAATCAACTATTATCGGTATATGATTTGGGTTATTAGGAGGTCATATCTACTTTTACCACCTGTTATCGGTTAGTTCGACTTCTCTGCCCTCAAATTGGCCAGAACTAATTTGATAAAGAGCTGTCAGAAATGTTCTTTCGAAAGAACGTATCTTCAAGTTATTACATCTCAAAATAATATGATAATACGTATTAGTTTGGTTTGTTTGTTCGATCTTGGATGTGATCGGTCAGAAATAGATGTCACTTTTTGAGCCCTCGATGTGAAAAAAAAACACCTCGAAATTCCAAATAATAGTAACTTAAGTATGTTTATACAAAAAAAGTCTATTTCATATGATAATGTCTTATCAATATTAACATTTTCGATTTTGAAAAATTATTGGGGGTTAGCACACCAAACATATTAATAAAAAACAAGGGTAAAACTATATGGCACCGACAACTTTGTTGCGGGGCTATGAAATATAAATCTCGAAGACACCAACACGTCAAAATAGTAACATAAACGGGTATACCAATTTAAATGCACTGGATGCGCATTGTAACAATAAATGTCATTTAAAGTTCTTTGAGGCCAAACAAATATAAAGCTTGCAAACTAACAAGGACAAAAAGTAAAGCCAATGCCAGACAAGGAGTCAGAGCTTTGCAGGAGGAAGATATCTTTCTTTAGCTTCTCAAAAACTATGAAGGGATTTTACCATAAGCAAAGCTCTGACTCGCCATATGCCTAGAGTATATGCTGATACATTAATTTTAAACAAATCTGTACTTCACACCTTATTTCTAAAGGGATAATTTTCAATCAAAACCTACTTGTGTATTGCATGACAAGAAAAATTCTCACCCTTTTGAATTACCTTATCTTGCCTCCAGTTATTGAAGGAAGTTGGAATTATCTAAATTATAAAATTATTTATTTTCGCCTTCATTTGGTGTGGTTGATGAATAGTGATTTGGATTCTTTGTTACCCTTCTAACGTACATTCAGTTTCCTAAATATTTCTTATTTTCTAGCATGAAAAGATTGCTTTGATATACCTTGAACGATACATAGATACGAACATTCCAGGGACGCTAGATCTGAGTATTCAAGTTAGATGAATACCACACTCTCTGCACGTAATACACACTTTGCAGCAACTACCTGAGAGATCACCACGTAACCTTCAAAATTTACCTTTTGTATTAATTGTTTATTGGTTTCTTGTCCTAAATGTATGAATTAATAGCAATAGGCATAAAACAATCAGCAATACATTAATGTGCAATATTTTTAGAGTCTTAATTTGCAATAAACTATCACATCTAGTGCATGCATTAATAACACTAGACGTTAACCAATCATCTATAAATTGATGGACAATATTTTTAGAGTCTTAATTTGTTATAAACATGGATACGGGTAATTATCATCCAACAAATAAATGTCTAAAAACGATCGAATAAGTGAGCATATTATGTTACGTAATATTTGTATACCATTTATCTGTACACAACATTGTTTCGGAAAATAACATGGTAAATTAAACAGTATGACGTTTCCTTCTTTAATTGCATCACACATTAATAAATCTCCCTAACCCGTGTATTGCATATTCACATATCTTTGTTATGGAGCACCTGTTTTTTTTTTTTATTTAAATACGCAAAATACCTTTTTGATCTTTATCAACAATATTATAATACATCATGTGCAACATAATGATATAAAAAAAGTAGCAATTGACCAAATTATTATTCGGTTATAAATAATTGAATTGATTTGTTTATTATGCTTTATAATTATTATCAAGTCGTAAATAACACGTATATTGACGTCAATCAGCGTGTAGAATCAGTTAAGTTTTTTTAATTGTTGATTCTTTTAAAGATGTTAAATGCAAACAAGGAGATGATATATTTGATAAAAGAAGATATATTATGATAGCATTGATGCTTCTATACATTAAACAGTCTAAAGATCATATCATGACACTGCATCCCTATAGTCGCCTACTTTATACCATTGATGTTTATTATTTTTGTATTATTTTGTTTCATATAGCTAACGAAAATCAAGTGCAGCTTAAACAACACTTGTTGTAGTTCTGCATTCATAAATATGATTAACAATTATACTCTTTAAAATTTCCAAATGGTAATGTTTCCTTTAGTATTTAGCACATTTAGGTGATATAAAATAAAAGGACACAATTTGAGCTTTACGTCCTCCGATCTCACTTAAAGTAATTGCATGACAGTCTTGTGTAATTTTTGTTTTGTTTGTGTCTTATTTTTGTCATCTGCCATTCTTTTTTATTATGGGTCTAAGTGCTTGTATTGTGCTGTTTTGTTTATCTTGTATGTTTTTGTTTGCTTTGTGTTACGGATGTCCTGACTTTGAAAAATTGGCTAGACTTTGAAAATTATATCAATTAAGCAATTTCTTAAATAATTTAAAAGATCTTCTATTGAGGTTTATTGTTTGCACAAGGGACAGTCCCGATAAAACGCTAACATAAAAATACACTTAGCCTTTTAGTTTTGAATTTGTTTTTGTTTTCGATGAAAAGCAGAGTTACAGAAAAGAGGTCATGGTTACTTTTCGATTTTATAAAATTTTTCGCTATTCCTTTATAAAGGATTTCAATGTATCACGACCAAATAATTAGAATCGTTGCATATCAATCAAAATTAAACAGAGCAAAATCATTTTATTTACTCTTCACAACCTTGCATATTGGATTATTCCACCTATATCATTATTACGGAATTTGTTTTCTTAACCAATTGCTAATCGCAGTTTTGTTTTTGCCATTAGAAAGACCACTACCGTATAATTGAATATGTCTATTTACCTATTGCTGTCAAATCATTTATCATTCTAATTATTGATTTAGATGTGTTGATCTCTTTACCATTGTCTGGTTCAATATCATCCCAATAAATATGCTTCGGGTTATAAATCATTTGCAGAATAATGACAGTGGGCAGTAAGCAATTGTTCAAAAATCTGTCAAGAGTAATAAACAACATATCATCATTTGAATGTGTCCTTAATAAAACTGATAATTGACAGTTTGTGAATGAAAGCCAGAAGTTTATGTACGTCAGTAGTCAGAACCAATCAAAATATCGGACTTCAAGTTTCTTGTTTATTTCGGGACTTGCCTGTTGTCAGACTTTTTCTTTTAATTATTTAGTACTTAAAGTTTAAATAAAGGCAACAGTAGTATACCGTTGTTCAAAACTCGTAAATCCATGGACCAAAAACAAAATCGGGGCAACGTAAAACTTTTATCACTTCTAAGCTGCTAACCACTGTGAAATGTGAAGTCGTTCTGTTTATTAGCATGATTTGTTTTTAAAGATTGAAAGTATTTGTAAAGCTGTTGAGAAAATATGGTCAGTCTTTGGGTAGTATTGGAGAAATTATTACGACGCATTTTAATGTCATTGAGGGTTAGCTAGGTATAACACCAGGTTCAATTCATCATTTTCTACATAAGAAAGTGCCTGTACCAAGTCAGGAATACGACAGTTGTTATCCATTAATTTGATGTGTTAGAGATATATTTTTTTGCCATTTTATTATGAACTTTTCGTGTAAAATTTTACCCGAAGTTCAGTATATTTGTGATTTTACTTTTCACCATATTGTAAAAAAAAAAGAGGCATATATACTGATGGACTTTAAAATGGCAATATACATTTTGTTTAATCATTTTTTTACCAAATCATGTTTGATTCTCATATAACTACTGCGTATGATTACAATACCTCTCTTAAAGCGAAATATAGAACCCTACAAATGACTTTTTCTTTTTGTTTCTTTGTGATACAATTCTTTTCATCCATAACGTTTTAAACTTTTCTCACACGAGTTCAATATTTTTCTGATTTTTCTTTTTCTCCATACATGTAATGCCGAAACTAAGCAATGTAGATCTTAATCAGCCCATACTGTAAACAGGAAAACGTGACCGTACTGTAACCTGAGCTCTAACCAGATAATTTCACGTCAGAAAGTCTTCCTTTCAACATCAATACAAGTAGACGGGATTGATGGATAAATATCAATGTCAAAATTACTACACCAGGTCAATAGTGTTTAAATACCCAACGTCATTTGCGATACATATTAACGGCCATAATGTCAACCTATGATAAGAAAGAAAATGACGTCAGTCATTTATTCAACTTTCGAAGTGCAAACTTTTATTACACATTGACGAAATGAATGGAATTTAAGTACATACATTTGTTTAACAAAAATTGGATGTTTGAATATAGGAATTAAAATGAAAAATCTACCGTTCCTGTTCTTAAGTTTGCCAGTATAAGAAGTAGGTAAATGGGTGAAACATAAAGTGCTTACATATTACAGCTCTTAACCGTCAAGTTATATATGAATAAATATGAAAACAACACGTTTAACAATTAAATACATCGCAAGCGCTTTTCTGTATTTACCGCCATCAGGAACGCTCAAAGCCAAATATTGAAATATAGCTATTCCGTAGTTTCTGATTACAGTGTTATCAAATTATTGTACGACAAACCGTTACGGATTGACAGACGAAGGTGATTGCATGCGATTTTACCAACGCTTCTACAATTTATCTAAATAGCACTCCTGTATCTACCATGCAATGTTCAATATTTTTCTAGACAGTACATGTGAACACATCATTGAACATTTATTATTAAAGATAATGAATTCAAGGTAAAACAGTTAGAACTTCAATATTCAATATGGCTCCCGCTGGCAAAATTCATACCTATTTCAATTTGACTGAATAGGGGAGGGGTAATATTTAAATAGTTCAACTTCGAAGAAATCATTTTTACATAAAGATATTATGAATATTTTACTTAATTGTTGACTACTCTATGATATAACAATAACTCTTGGAATGGAAGAAAATATACGGATGAAAAATTGCATACAACTATCGAGACAATTGAAAGGTCGTTACTGGATGTTTTTGACACACATATAAATGTCATAACAATATTTAGAACCTTTAAAAAAATTAAATGACACTTAATCAATTATTATGGAACATTTTTAGATTTTAAATAATTTTTATACAAAGCGGCATAACTATTAAATCTACAAATAAAAAAGCTGCTAATAAAGGATAAGCATGACAAATAAAACGCGGCTTTATCTGTACTGAAATGATTTATAACAAATCTTCCTACAATTTTCTGTTTATAATTTAGGTTTTAACTTCCTCAAATAATGTTGTCCTACGATGCATTTGTCTGTTATTTTATTTTTTTTGTCATTTAGCTTTTTAACTTTCAACACTAAAGCTGACGTTATGCTTGACTCTGCGCGACTACTCCGTTTGACATCACATAGGTATCAGAAACTAAGTGTATGTCCGTCACATATATCTGCGTTTACTACGATTTACAGTGGCCAATGCAGCCATATATTTTCACTGTTTTGCATCCTTATAGATTGTACCCCGGTACATGTTTCTTTTTGCTTTTGCATATACTATTTACCTTGATATTGATTTGTGTTATATTTTTTTTAATTGTTAATGATCTCAACTGTTTTCAAATCCTTTAGTGAATTAATTACTTCAATGTATGTCTTGCATTCTATGGAACCCTCCAATATTCTTTTCCCTCATCCTTGTTTGAAATCTTGGAAATCATACCAATATGAGTTATAGATTCTATATTGACAGAACATACAACATTTCAATGGAACCAATAAAGAAGTAATTTAATTATATCTTTATCTTTGCATTGGATTTTATTGTATTGTTTCTTAATAAATCAGGAACTCCTCTTATTAGTTGTATGTCATTGTGTATTTACTTTACAATTGAAAATGAGACAACTCAATTATTTATATTACGAAATGAATTGTGTGGACTTTAACAGATTCGTTCTAATTACAAACAGCGATGTAACTGTATTATGAATATGAAAACTTGTCAAATCATTCCATTCCTGCTGCTTTATGTGATTATATTGCTGTTTTCGAATATTAGAATATTTTCAATCAACTTTAAAATAAAGTACACGAAGCCATTGATGTGACATTGTAACCTAGCTATATAATTTTCATGTATTTCAGTCAGATGTAACCTAACATTCGAGGCTTTGTAGTATTAGTTTGTATTCATTTAATCATCAATTTAATATAAAATTAAATTAAGTAATATAAAATGTGAATATACGGTATGATTGTCAAAGGTTGGAGCATTTTATATCCTCTTCGAACTGTATGATTCTCAAATTGATAATAATGTTGTCTACACTACACAGAATAAAAGGCTTCTTAAATAGTTCCACAAACATCACTAAAGCAAATTGCAGCAAAATTTTCTCGAATCATTCAACAGGAGATTTAGATTTTTATCTCCACAGTGCAGGGTTCTCAAATTTTTGATCCAAATGTTTTTGTTGATTAAAAATTATAATTTATAAATATTGTTTCAAGCAATGAGACTATATCAACACTAAGCAATGTATTAACAAGTATTGAATCACCATGTAGATCTTTTTCTATTGTCAAAACGTCTTTGTCTTTTATATTGTCTAGAGATAGTTACAAACATATCACGATATACATACTCATAATTACACATCGTTGTCATACAAGTGAGAAGTTTAGGCAGCTTGAAAAGCAGGTTTAGTCTACCTTTTCCTACAAAGGAAAAACACATGTTCTAAGTCAGGATTATGAAAGTTGTTATTCTTTCGCTATGTATGTTTGAGGTTTCGACTTTGCCAATTTGATTAAGGACATTCCGTTTTGAATTTTACACTGAGTTCGCTATGTTTTTTGTTTTTTTTACATTTATTTTACATGGATACTGCGTAATCCCATGTATTTATTACTATTTTCTATATTTTTTACCATTTTTTTTCATATAAATGAACTTTATTCGACCTCCTTATTTAACAGATTGCGTAGGGTTATTATCATTTGAAATAAATTGATCAGCTATTAAAAATTCATCATATTTTGAGTAGTCAGATCAACAATAAATTCAAATACATAATTCCAAATAGGATGTCCCTGCTGAACCAAACGTAACTAAAATGAATATTTTCAGGGTTTTTGTTAGAGTTTTGAATAAAATATATACTTACAATTTCATAATTATATGGTGATAAATGATAGCTATTTAAGAGTCAAGTTTGAATTGCATATTTATCTTCGCATAACTATGCGAACTTATTCAAGCAACCAAACCCACTCGCATTTGCAAGATAACTTCAAAATTAGTCTGTTCGATATCAAAGTCTGTATGCACTATTAAAACCTATATAACAACCCTACTTGAAGTTTAGAAAAATATAGTTCTACAAATATCGAATTCAACCAGACGTTCGTGATGGGCTTTTGAAATGCGATCTCAATACCATTTTCTGTAGATTAAATGAGTGGGTAGGTGGATTTTAACGTGAAGAAATACGATAGAAAATCCGTCTCGTCAAAG
Source organism: Mytilus trossulus (assembly GCF_036588685.1). NCBI lineage: Eukaryota > Metazoa > Mollusca > Bivalvia > Mytilida > Mytilidae > Mytilus > Mytilus trossulus. Next base: position 60,220,111 of record NC_086382.1, read on the forward strand.
TATTATCTGTTGATATGTTATTATTTGATAACTGAAATATTTATTTATTGTTTATTATAAGCCTTGAGTTCTAAATTGACCAATAAATCACTACAGTCTTTGGAGAATTTAACATACATACCACAATATTGTTTCTTTTTCTCTAATCATCCTCCGAGGAAACATTAAATTTAGTTTTTCCGAAAAATCAATTTGCAGTACATTTTAAAACTTTCGATGATAGGAAATTAATATTTACATTAGATAATGTTGAAATATCGTTTGAATTTCAGCCATTCCTTAAATGACTATTATCGTTAAAAAAAATACGATTTGTGCAGAATTCAATATCCCTTGAGAAAATTGGTGACCGTTAAATGTCTGTTATCGAATAAATATCTTTTGTAAAATCAAAGTTGATATTTAAATATCCAATAAAAAAAATCATCAAAGATACCTCAAATATTTTTGCCACGAGCATCACTGAAGAGACAGATATTGTCGAAATGCGCATCTGGTGCAAGAAAATTGGTACCGTTAATTTCATTTATACCTCACTTTTAGTAAACCTGCTACGTGTCTCTTTAATATAAGTCGTCAGTACTTTAATTTAGGTGGTACATGTACAAGGGCATGCCTCTAATCTAAACGATACTGACCAATCTAGACGACACTTCCGGGGCCTGTTTATCGAAACTGTTCTATGATTTGTACTTAGACCTCTCCTACAAATAAAAAAGGATAATGTTAGGAACTACTTACGACATGTCTCAGCATGCACACCGAAGCTATCCTAGTACTTTCTTAGCTAGGATGTCATAACCGTTGTGTCATAGTATCGTCAAGAAAAATAGGAATATAAAAATTAGGAATGCATTGGATTCGTCATAAGGATTATAAACCAAAAATATATTTAGTAGACAATAACAATCAAAACCAATGAGTAAACAAAGACTTATAAAACAAAAAGACATTTACATCAACAGTTATAAATAATAAATAAGAAACAACACGAACTTCAGCAATATGGATCAAATTTTGTGAATTAATGATACATGTATAAAATTCAATGTAATTTATAGCCAATGAAATATAACGTTAGAATTTGATTTGGAATCTTAATCAGATTAAATTGAAAGACAATGAAAATGATGTCTAGTTAGGACAAGACTACTTTTTGAGTACGTATGCAAAATGGAAGATCGCGTGTGGGTATAATCCCGAATGTTGCTATTTGTTGTATTTGGAAATGTATTCATGTAACCTTTTATTTAACCCCTAACTTAAAATAGCACGTATTAATAATGCGTGTTCATTTACTAAAAGGAAAGGAATGTCAATACTGAAAGAGAAACATGGGTTAACCATTTGATTGACTGATGCAATCTATAAAAAAAACCTCGTTCTTGTACAGTTAAAACCGAAGATTAACATATGTTTTTAACCTTTAATTTGAAATCAAACACCTAAAAAATCTAATTGCACGAGTATCTTATCCATTATATCTATTTTTATGTTTGTATTGGTTTATATGACCGTTGGCAGACCTCGGTGGTCACCTGAATGTTTAATTAGACAGCGTTTAAATAAAAATACATTAAATTCTGATGCATATTATCAAGCCCTCGAATCTTTAATCTTACATCGTTTAATTAAGATTTTTTATAATTGTGATATACGTTTTAGATTTATTTAAACCAAATATGAGAATTGGAGTCAAATCGGAGAACATGAATTTGACAGTCAATGTCCCTTTCACAAAGTCAGAATTATTGCAAAGAGTTTTTTTCTTCAGGAAATTATAAAACGGTTACTAGTATTTTAACACTTTTGTCAACTTTAAACATATTCACTAAAATGTTTTCGGTAAATATAAACTGATACCCGTAACCTTTAAACATAAAGCTAATGCATATCCAAATAAAGCACCACTGTCGTTAAACGTATACGTAATGCCATGCTTTTGTCATTGATAAAAGCTAAAGGTAGTAACAAATTTTATCTGAACTACTTGGTGATTTTCAAGTTTTTCAGAGAATATATTACAGCAGTTTAACTATTACTTTACAATTTGGTTGTCAATGATATACATTATTGGAGTCTTATCTTACTATATATTTTTTTTTTCATTTCAGCATGGCCGCCGGAGTTGTACAGTATTTGGGAAGCTTATCCATTTCGTTTTGGTGGTGAATTTTGTATTCTCAAATCTTACATTCAAGAAGGCACTGCATATGCTTCAGTGTTGACAATAACAGCATTCACAGTTGAGCGCTATGTAGCAATATGTCATCCATTGCGATTTCAAGGATTTTCAAATCTTTCAAGGTCAATCAAAGTTATTATATCTGTATGGTTGGCTTCTTTTAGTTTCGCTCTACCGTATGCACTTTATGGAAAACAGTTTTATTATGTATTAGATCCAAATACAAATGAGCCACTTGAAGATTCACTCGTTTGCAGCATTCCACTTGAATATTTAGAAATGATGAAGATAATATTTCAAGTTTCAACTTTTGCATTCTTTTGTCTTCCAATGACAATAATACTTGTTATGTACATTCTAATTGGAATAACTCTGTATAATTCAGACATGATAGGGGATAATAAAAGTTTTTCAAGGTCAAGTAAAACGAGCGCAGCCTCAAATTCATTAGGACAACGAAATAGTAATCATGTATATGACCCAACCAAAGCACGCAAATCTGTTCTGAAAATGCTAGGTACGTATGTAATTTATAATATGGTGTACATTTTAGCTTCTGATTTATGGGCATTATTTCTTTTATTTGTGAGTCCGTCTGCTTCTTAAGTTGAAGATACCTGACCTCAATTTGATACACATGATACTCGTTTTGTCTACATATGACTCATAAGCTCCCGATCTAAAACTGAAAAAAGGTCAAATAAACACGAGCTAGACTAGCAGTGTAAACCAACACAAAAATTGTACACATCAAAACCAATCAAATATCAAAAGCAAAAACAAATATTTCAATCGGCAATATGATTTACGAAATAAATGATCGAAAAATGTAGCTTAACGACGATAAAACAAGCATTCTTAAACTAAACACAAGATGTAAAAGTGGAAAAAAAACCAACAACTTCGTTTTGTTTTGTGTTTTATAACAAATAATTGATTCACAACCAATGTGAAAACTAAACCTCTGATAAAGACATTTTATACCTAAAATCATTTATTTAAACAAAAGATGTTTTGGTAAATCATTAGAAGGTAATATAAATAGTATACTTAATGAAGGAGAATATATAAACAATATTTTTGATCCGATCCACAGCTATCATATTAGTAAATATTTTTTTTCTTTGGAAAAAGAGGTTATACTGGATTTGGAAAGAATTTTTGTACAGATAAATGCGAATGCCTGATACATAAGAGACGTTAGGACGACTTACTAAAGAAAAATTTTCAAAAGTCGAGAACTTTAATTTGATTCTTTTAGTCGGGAGACCATTGTTAAGGAATAAAAAATCTAAGAAGTATTGATAGGTTGTAAAGCTCCCTTTTGAGATAGTTTTTTTTTTAAACTTGGCGGGAAAAGACTGACTCGGGACTTTTTCATTATATTCGCATACTTACTTAGTTCTTTTTAAGAAATATAAAAAAAACAGAATCTAGTATCTGCTTTAGTTTTTGTTAATGGTATATAACGAGCTATAGAAGTCTTATATAAAAAGAAAAATGGAGTTATTGGACCAACTGTTTTACCCTGCATCGTAGAGGAAAACGAAAGATTCTGAACATACATTCATGAACCTCGGGCCAGATGAATGACACCTACGGTTGCGGGAATTCTCGCCACATTGAAGACCCACTGATGGCATTCGGCTTTTGTCTGCTCTATGGTCGGGTTGTTGTTGCTTTGACGCATTCACCATTTCCTTTCTCCATTTTATAAACCTCACCTAAGTACATCTTTAAAGCAATCTCAAAGCCATTATCAGTGTACCGGTAATTCGTTTTATATGATACATTATGTATTACATCTCATTGCGATCGGACACATAAACGCATATATATAGATTTTACTGCACGACGAGAATAATTCAGATGACTGTATTAATATGCCTCATAATAAAGATGACTTTTTTTTTGGTGATACGTTCAACAAAGTATTTTTATGTAACGTGTGCGTGTGTTTTTATTGTATGATGATCTTATTTTTTTGCATAGTTTATTCGTAGATTTAAAATCTACAATTTTGTTTATCACATGAATGAATTACCTTTTCATAATACTAAATTATATACTTATTTTTCATTGTAGTTGCCGTTGTGATAGCTTTCTTCTTGTGCTGGGCACCGTTTCATTCACAAAGACTGATGACATTGTATATAACCGTCTGGACACCAGAGCTTCATACCATTCAAACAACGCTATTTTATATCTCTGGTGGGTATTCTAGACTGTTAAAACATATATTTTCTTTTTAAGGGGTTTCGTTCCTTGCATCTTAGCAAATCATAAATTATATTTGATCTTTGTCATAATTACAATCCATCCAACCCTAAACCATTCAAACTAAAAATGCTAAGTTCATTTTATTTTATAGTTAGCGTGTTATTCTTCTGTGTATTATCGCCTACACAATCTTTCAAAAGGAACCATTTTTAATATCTTAATTTTATAAATCACCCAATGAGACGAGAATGTTAAATGCATCAAACCTTTCATGCACAGACACTTGTTTCTATCCATGGGAAGGTTGACTATCCATATAAATAGAAACAAAGGTGGATAACGTTTTGTTTTAGGTCACGACAGTCTCCGCTTCGGACACTTTTTAAACAAAGTGCAAAAACAAATTAATGCAAAATATGTTATTTATATGGATAGTCGACCTTCCCATTGATAGAAACAAGTGCCTGTGCTTTCATGGTCATACATTTCATATTTACAAAACTAAATTTTTCAAAGAAATAAGGTTATTCTTATCCAACGCATAAGATTACATTAGCCGTATTTACTTTTTTGGGAATTTTTGGTTTTCAATGCTCTTCATCTTTGTACTTGTTGGCTTTATAATTATTTCGATCTGAGCGTCACTGATGAGTCTTATGTAGACATAACACGCGTCTGGCGTATTATAGTCGGACAAACCATGATCTCTTTATGCAGCTATTACACACAAAAAATGACTAAGTCAAACTATATGTCATTTTCTGTTCTTAATGCAGCTAGTACACAAAAGGGAAACAATGACTAACAACAACCTGTCATTTTCAGAATATTAGAAACAAATTTAAATCATGTGGCAAAGCACACCTTTATTGTGTGTATGTACTTCCTACAAAATATTTAAGATGTACCTCCAAAACTTTAAGAGGCGATAGCTGGACAAACAATAAATTCAAGCGGACAGGGGTAATGTCATATGCCCTCTACCTACATTTTGTCGCATAAAACAGACCAACAGTCAAACAATACGACATAGAAAGCTTAAGCCCGAGAAACACGAACCCATCAAACAGAGGGGGTGATGACTTTTTGGTACGAATACTAATTGTGATAACTAGATCATACAAATCTAGATTATCTGCTTTTATAACTTCACCGTGAATTTGACGATGTCTATGATGTTTAGTCTGACCTTCCCTCTTGAGAAAATCGTGTTAAATATGCATGGAATATTTGCAACTGCACGTTTAAAAACCAACAATCATCATCAATCTCTCTTGTAAAGTCTACCATCATGTCAATCCACTAAAAACTTTATTATATATCAACTTCAAAGCACGTTTATAGACATTCATAAATATTTATTGCATATTTTACCATTTATAGCTAGATTGCTATTAAGAAAATAAGTGGCGGACACTGAACTTCACGTACTTATGAATTCTGTAAAGGAAACGAAAACGCTAAGCTTCAATTATACATGTGTATATCTACAGAACAATTAAATGGAATCTATGTATCTTTTCAGGAGTTCTGTATTTCGTCAGCTCAACGGTAAATCCTATATTGTATAATTTAATGTCCAAGAAATTCAGACAAGCCTCAAAGAAGACATTGTGTAAATGTTGTTTTAAAAAAGAGTTCAGCTCAAAAGCAAGCCTTTTTGGTAATGGAACATACAGGGACAGACCATCACAGTATTCTTACAGCAGGATTTCAAGGAATGGAATGATCCAGAGCCGATCAACTACCCTGCATGAGACGTCAGTAGCTGATATTTCTGTGTAATACGACGATTATCATATTTACCTATATAAATGCAAGCATATTTATAATGCTACACACATTAGTTATTGAAAAAATGTCTTTATTATAATTTCGTGGTGAATATTTTTTCATAATTGTTTGAGTAATTCCAATCATTTAACCTTGTTATATTTGTTCTATATATTATTGTTTTTAAGATATCAGAAAAAAACACGCATTACGTTATATTTAGCCATTGCGACCAAGTTTAAGGATCTAATACATTTAGTATGAATGAAACCTATGAATGAATGATGTTGATTAACGTTCAATTTGTACTATCAATTTTAGTAGATACAATACAACTGTTCCCCCTAGGATGACTGAAATATTATCACTTTTTCCTCCGACCAGCAGTAAAACCCTTCTCAATTTTGGCGTCAGAATGAGGACGTTTAATCTAATGCCACGTTCTCTGCCCGTTGAAACTCTTGCACGAACTGTTATAGGGGTCCTTATGTGATCTGTTGCAAGGCAAACTGTGTGTACCAAATAAAAATATAAACCTTGTTCATCCAGTAAATGCAAATATACAATTCTTTCAATTATCTTATTAGAATACCGGTATTTACATATTTTAAAATGCAGGAACCTTTCTATTGACATTGTGTATTCACATTTTTTGCCGTTGCCTTACAATACCAATATATTAACTCGATCTAAAAAAAACTTCAATATAATTAAGTGTGCTTTTTCCTACATATAACGCGACTAAGGAACGCATTTCTGATGTAATTTCCTTTCTTCTGTTTACCATTCACCTGCACAGTCATTTCCCACTGATACCAGAAGTATAACAATTTCTTTCTTTTGCAGGCATAGGCACCATGTGTAGATTATTTTCTGCAAGTTTATGTGGACATTGCACGCTTTTTGCATGATTGATGCGAAGGATTTAAACATCTGACAGCACATAGCGCACAATTTTTAACTTTGATCCCACCGGTGAAGTTGACATGGGAATTTCACTTTTATATGTGTTGTAAAGACATTTGATTTTAAATCACAAATATCACCCACGTAGCATGCTTTCAATTTAATTTCGTTGCAAAGTATTTTAAATAATACAATTTTTGTCACTCACACTTTCGATAGCACAGATTCACATTTAATCAAAAACAATGCAAAGAGAATGTTATAATTGGAAAGTTAACAATTTAATTGCAGAATGTCGGTGACTTATCAGCTGGATTCGTTTGTTTTTCCATGTGCCCTTGTCGGACTGAAAATGTCTAATCGTAGGATTTACCAGTTTAAAGCCGTTATTGGATATCAGATTACAGCTACGTTTTCCGAATTGATAAAATGGACATTTTGAAAGGATTGCCTGTTTGTGAATTGTAGATACGAAAATCGGGAGATCTTTATAACCAGCTGGAAGTGACATGATGAAAGTTTAATGCACGTTTCAAGTTTCCATTACGTTCTATCATTTCATCGTAGACTAACTTAAATTGATATTGTTTTGGTCAATAAAGTCTAAAAGAATCAAATTTGGTATCCTTGACTTTATGACTGAGAACAATGTTCTTGTGTACGCCTATTTGATAAAGAATCAATACAAATCATCTAAAATGGGATACGTATATGTGTGAACATAAAATATATTCAAAAGTAAAGTTTTTAAACCATGTGATAAGAAAACATTCAAAGGGGCACTAGCTGCCAAATTGATCTTCATCGATTTTACTCAAATTCTCATATTTGATTTATAACAATGTAAAACCATTATTCAAATTATAAAAATGCTTTAAAAAACAGTATAACGGGCATGGGCTCTATAATACAATGCTTCGTTTCTATTTTTTTTGTCTACAGTAACACACTATCTAATTAACTGTCGAGTTGAACTCCGATTGACATATTAGCGATATAAACATAAATATAGATATAAAAAGAAAGATGACTCTTGCATTTTGATTTTTCTAGATTATTTAGTTTGATAATATAGGTTGGACATATATGTCATTCGGTGGGTTTTTTTTTCTGTACAAGAACGATTTTTTTTGTGGACCGAATCAGTCATTCAAATAATTTGCTTTGTTTCACTTTTAAATTGATATTCTTGTCCTTTAAAGAACTGAACAGGCAAAATGCATTTCAATGCATAGTAATGGTTCAAAATTGAGGTTCACATGCATACGGATTAAATGCGGTCGAATTGTTCAATTGCAAGTAAATAATTCATCTTCAATGTTTCTTTGGTTATTTTGATTTTTTGATTTTTAACTATAATGGTTTCTAAAAGTGATAAATTATATCACTATATCACTATCATTAATGATTGAACAAATCATATTTTTTATATTTCTCGTAGCTAGTGCCTCTTTAAAGCAAATAACAATATACAGATAGGCTATAAAAAAATACTAAAGACAAAGGAATGTATTTACGTCCGCTCTTCTGCAAATTCATTAAATTGTAAAAGAGAGAATATTCTATAAATAAATATAGGAAGATATATAAAGTCTATTTGAACTCGCGACAATTTAATTTACTCTTATCATTCACAAGTCAATACATCAAAGCCATTTTTGGGCAGTTAACAGATCGATATCATAATTGTGTTTAACTCCAGATAATCGGTACAATGCAAAGTAAAATATTTCTTTTTATCTGTCGCAACAACAAAGAAGATTAAATTGCATTTAACTCCTTCAAAACCTGTTTGGCTTCAATCATAATGTCTTGTATATATTGTGCAATGGCCCATATAACCTTGAACGCTCAGAAAACCATGTCTTGTATATATTGGTTAACACTAATGTTCTCTATTCAAGATAATAACTAATTCAGGGGTACATGTAGCAACCACAACAACGGCTTGTCTGATTCGTCTGAAAATTACAGGATAGATAATTCTTATTTTGATGAACAGATTTTATACCGAATGACAGATTTACTCTAAATGCTTCAGTTTCAGAGTTACAAGCAAACATATATAGTTTACCCCTATGTTCTATTTTGAGCCATGGCGGCCATCTTGGTTGGTTGGCCAGGTAATCGGACATATTTTTAAATTAGTAGTTTCAGAAGGGAAGATTTTTGTTAAAATTAACGACAACGCCAAGTGATGAGAAAAGCTCACCAGGTGAGCTAAAATCATGTGTTTTCGTTTTTGCTAATGTGCCCTGTCTATATACATTTCCTTTTTATCTACTCGTTTGGTGTGTTTGGCCTTTTAATATGGACTTTCCGTTTTGAATATTTTTCGAAGACGATATTTTTGTTATTTCAATTTAATGTTGTGTTTCCCTCTGTCTTAGTTCGTAACCCGGATATGTCTTGTCTTAATTGATTTATGACCATCTTGAGCAGCGGTATACTTCAGTTGCCTTTATTTCTATATGTTACTCTAAAATAATTAAGAAGTGGTTCGGAGAACTACTGTGAGCATGTTAAGAAGGAAAATTACGAAAAATACCATTGCAGGCAAAATCAGTTGCTACTACATTGACATGGTAACATCACCCATGCTAAAACTTAAAATTCCAACACTACATGCCACTCCAGTAAAGTTTTGTTAAATGAATGAGCTTTAAAAAACAAATACGGACACGCGTTTCATTTTGTAACTCAACCGTTTTGTACGGAGCCCTTTAAGTCCTAAAGATGAAATATAAAATATATTTGTCCGCGCGAATTTTAAACTCGAGCGTACAATTCTTAATCTTGTGCTCAAAACTTTAAATCATTCATGGTTCATTGCTCAAGACAGTTATTTTTTGAAAAAGCAGTGTTTTGTAAAATAAAACCGGATATTATGAATATCGTTTTAGTATCAGTCTCCGCATGAAAATATAGCTGTTTTATGTGCTTTGGAAATCTGTGCAGAGGACGACAAAAGATTGTTAATGTTTGTGTCATTTTGGCAGTGTTTTGTAAAATAAAACCGGATATTATGAATATCGTTTTAGTATCAGTCTCCGCATGAAAATGTAGCTGTTTTATGTGCTTTGGAAATCTTTGCAGAGGACGACAAAAGATTGTTAATGTTTGTGTCATTTTGGTCTTTTGTGGATAGTTGTCTCATTGGCAATCAAACCACATCTTCTTTTTTATACTTACTAATGAGAATGGAAACGGGGGATATGTCAAAGAGACAGCAACCCGACAAAAGAACCGATAACAGCCGAAAACCACCAACGAGTCTTCAATTCAGAAAGGAAAACCGAGACCGAGATCTGATTCCTAAATAAAATGTTTACTTTTTAAGTCAAAATGATGCTGAACTTCAAAACATATAAATGAACTAAAATTTAAAAAAAAAAACTACTAAACTAACGAAGGCAAGAGTATCTTGACATGGGACAGGTGCAAAAATTTGTTGGGGTTTAACATGTTTTGTGAGATTTTAACCCTCCACTTATACATCTGGCCAATGTAGAATAAAGAAACACACAGCTATGCGCACAATAAAATTCAGTTAAAAAGAAGTCTGACTTCGATGTCAGAGTATAAATAACATAAGGGATAAGCAATATGACAATAAAACATAAAACATAACTTAACAAGGACTACTCGCAGTTACTGACATATCAGCTATAGACCTCAACTAAACTGATTGAACGATTATGTCTCCATCATATGAAAATCAAGCACAATCCCTCCTGTTAGGTGTTTAGAATTATACTACCATTAAATATATGAAATTTTTAAAACCCGTATTATGCCAACAACTTGTTTAAGAATGAATGTGTTTATGTCAGATATAAAGATCCTGAGTGAATTAATTTTAATACCAACATATGCAATCCTAAATAACCTCACAATAGACTAGTATCGTAACTATATCCCTTTTTGATAAGTCTGTTTAAAGGTTTGCCTAGCTTTTAATGTGAATGTTTGCAGATTTAGATAGTCACTTTTGTGAAAAATGGAAACGCTGAAAAAAATAACCTAATCATAAAGGCAATTCCACATTAAGAACTATCAACCAAAGTATTTTGACTAATCCAACGAGATAACAACTGATCAACCGGCTGTTAAAAACGTTTTAGGAAACCTTAACCTTTCATCTGCTGATAGAGATGCAGTAGTTGAGAAAATCAAAGAATTAGACCAGACCAAAAGGAAGTGATGTTGAAAGCCCAGTCGGATATTTCTATTCAGATTGTTTAACAAGTAGGTCTAGGTCATCTTGGAAACGTCAAAGAGTAACGAAAAGTATACCTCATTTAAAACAGAAGATACATTTCTTATCGATGATATTTTGGTAATATTTACTTACCTGAAGTTTTGATAGATTCATGTGTGTCTGCATATCAAAATTATGTTGATCATAGTTGATTCTTTTTAATCGAAGCTTAGCTAAAAAAAAAAAAAGAGGAGAAATGAAAGATACTAGAAGGAACAGTCAAACTCATCAATTGAAAATAAATTGACAACGCCATGGCTTAAAATGACAAAGGCAAACAGAAAAATAATAGTACACAAAAAACATAAAAAACTTAAGACTGAGCAACACGAGCCCCTTCAAAAACTGCAGATCCTGCTCAACATGTGGCATCCGTCGTGGTGCTCGCGTTATTACATAAGACATTATTGTTTAATAAACTGAATGTGACTTTTCCCTTTGTAATACTGGTTATTTTAAGCATTCCTTTCAAGTTTTGTCATAATCAGTTCAATAGCTTTCGAAAATCTAGCATAATCAAAAGACGGCATCTACAGCGATTTGAGCAAAATTTCTTTGACAAGTCCCCAACCCGCATCATGATATAATATAGTGTGGACCAATAAACGATCAAATATTTATCTGATCTGCCTACAAACAGTTGATTTTGTTACAAATGATGATTTTAGGAAGATATTGTCTTCTTTATAAGGTCTCATTTGGTCCATTTATACCTCTCATTTCCTCAAAATTTCAGGCCAATAAATAAAAATAATGGGATAACTTTCACTCATTTTTGATAGAATTGTTATAAGAAATGAGTAATTGATTGATTGATTGTTGGTTGCTTTACGCCGCATTAGCACAACATGAGTAATTGAAGTATTCAAATGAACAATCCATATAAAAGTTTACGGTCTCCAAGGAGGTTACAATAAGTCCTTACGTAAAAAATAGATTTACGTCGTCGCGTTCCAGAGTGACATAAAAGGCTTCTCTTTAAGTGAATAATTTGTTGTTACAGCGTTTTAAAAAATCATTTACTTATAACTATATTTTTATTAAAGGATATTTTCTCTGCTGTTGTCTGTTCAATGGTCGGATTGTTGTCTCTTTTACACATTCCCCATTTCCATTCTCAATTTTATCATAGCATAATATAAGAAATAAGAAGGAAAAGCTCAACAAAACACTAAATATTGCCTATTCTGTCAACTTAATATTCATGGTAGAGTCCTATTTCATGGAAATTTTCTAATAAAATGTAGTTTCCAGACTCAATCCACTCAGAAAATTTCATTTTTTGTAATTCTTTACTTAAATAGCAAGAAATTATAACAAATGAGAGTACTCACAAGGTCAAATGTGCATGTACAGCTTACCATATTAGGTGTAATACCACCAATGATTTCCCCTATTAGTCTTTGTTATATTTGCACTTTTCAAAAAATGGTGCGGAATTTATCTTTATTTCAAATAAAAAAATACTTGACATGAGTTAAGTTTTATCCTGTCCAGAAAATCATTCACATAACATATCATTGCATATCAGAAAATAACTATCACTTGAAGTTAACCAATCAAATTGTCCCCCTATTCAATCTATGTTTAAGATTTAGTAACCAAGTAAGCTTAAATTTCCAAAATATTCTATAGTAACACAAGATAAAAAGAATAATGGTGATCTGAAATACCCATGACATATGTTTATGACCAGAACATGTTTTACTGCATTAAAATGTAGGATTAATAACCTACAACTGTCAAATTCATGGGAATATTTTTTTTCGACCTATTTTCGTATACAACCGGATATGACGTACCATGATTTGGTGGTATTACTCCAAAAAATCCTGTATATAGTCTAAATTGGTAGGTCACATTCATGAAAAGGGAAGGGGATTGAAGTTACGACGTAAGAAATATATCCGATATCATCTGTGATAGAGTCCTTAAAATTTACGGAGGGATGATTTTAACCATTTGGAACTCTTGGAGCGGCAACCCTCCATAAAGAAAATCATGATAGGAAATACAAGCGCAGGTGTATCGTATCAACTGGGAGATATATACTGTGTATGCAGGCGCTGCTGGGATGTTGCTACATAGAAATGGAAAGTTCACAAGTGGGAAGTTGAAATCATCTCGTTTGTCGTAAAGTTTTTTTTGTACCAGAAACACGTAGAACCATTGTGAAAAGGCTACCTTAAAATTTATAAATCTTGCACACAAATTTCCTATATGATTATAATATGTAGGTCTGTCGTCGACTGTTAACAAAACTTGTTTGGGTAATAAGAATCAATGAATATTGTGTATGCATTTATGACATGAAATTGCTACCTACAATTCACAAAGCTTAAAGCAACGGACATCAGTTTTATTGCTGTTCTTCATCTCAGTCACAATGATGCTTTTAACGTTCTTTTTATTTTACCTTTTTAAGTTCAAAACGGATTACTTTGCTGTATAAAACACTCTTATGCCTTTTGATTGCATTATTACCAGGGCATTTTGAAGCTGCTTGTTTAATCGCAATGTGTTATTTTTAATAATGAATTGGTTGCGTTATTTTATTGGAGTGATAATTAAAGTACTGAAGGAAATGGTGTGATAACAACAGAAGATAACATTTCATTGTTATGAAGTTACCAAAGCACAACAATGAGTGATTACATGATAACTGGTACCTCTCTAAACAAAGACTCGATAAATTTACATCTGTGTTAAGTAGTAAGGACGACAAGCAGCATACAGATAAACATTATATCAAGATATAAAGCACAGGATCACAACAAATTTATTTAACATGTCAGTTATGATTCCCTAATATGCATTTCTATTAAATATGAAATTGTGCATTCGTTGTTTTCCAGACAATGAAGTGAAAGCGAGTCTCAATCAGATCACTCTCCGTCCAAGTCACAGTTTGTTAAAGTGAACCATTATAGGTCACAATATGGTTTTCAATACTGACCCTTGACTCACACCGAACAACAAACTATAAAAGGCCAATACATGACTTTAGTGTAAAGCCAATCATACGAGAAAATGAGCGGTCTAATCTATATATAAAACGAGAAACACTTATGAAACAAACGACAACCACTGAGAATTACAGATTCGCAACTTAGAACAAATGCAGCGGGGTTTAATGTTCACTCTCACATAAACCAATAGAGAATTCGCGGAACATAGAAAGACACATTATAAAATATCAATTGAAATGGCTTTACTCAATCAGAAGAAATATTAACACAAACAAGCGAATATACATTGAACGAATACATTTAGTATATGACATAATATGTATCATGTCAAAGTTATGATTCTCTAAGACATCTACACGAATATGTCCTTTTCACGATAATCGATGTTTAAGCCCTGTTAATATATTTCTAGCAAATTGCTAGGAAAGCTTCAAATGTTTGTAAAATGATGAATAGAAAAATCTTATCCTTTGGAATGCAGTGAATTGATTTACTTGATGGATAGGAAAGTGTTACCAGGACTAAAAGCAGGTTAGTGTTTGCTTATAGGTTATTTCTCGATTCTGTAAATAAAAAAGGGTCAAAAGTCATATTTTTTAAAGTTCTTGTTTATAAGACATCCTCTATTTGCCACCTTCTGACGTGCTATTTCGCTTTGTAAGCTAACAACTTACGTAGCTATATTCAGTCTACAATTCCGACTTCCCTTTTGTCAAGCAGTTTACTTTACCAGCCCCTCGTTTAGTCGACAGGCCAAGAGTTATTTTTTCAACTCATTAATCCCTTTTTTAAGATTTTGTTTACGACATGTACAAAAATTTTATAAAAAAAGAAGATGTGGTATGATTGCCAATGAGACAACTATCCACAAAAAATGTGTCGATTCAATTTTTCATCTTTATATAAAAAGAAAAATATGTTATAATGTCAATAATAATGGAAACTAATTACCATATGACGAGCCTTAAAGTATCTCCAGCAAATTAAGTAGATAAATTGGCGGACAGCACACTTTCTCTTCAAATATGTCGAGAAAATACATCATATTAAGAGACAATAATATGCAAATTACCACAAATTTCTCACTTGGGACGGACGCACGTCATTTGCAGAAGAGTGAAAATAGTTTTGTGTAAAACAAAACATCATATTAAAAAAACACCCACAGACACACACACAGAAACAGTACAAATTAGCCAGAGCGTAGTGGTATTCAATTCCTTCAAAAGTTCGTAAACATCTATTGAAAGCCTAGAAGAAAGTGCAAACAAAATATTGCTTCTTTAAATATAACTCAGTCTGGCGTAATTAAACCATGAAAGATTTAAAGTTGTGCGCATAATTTTAAAAAGTATGCACTCATCATTCAAAACGTTGTGCGCATGGATTTAAAAGTGGGATGAAAGATACCAGAGGGACAGTCAAACTCATTAATTGAAAATAAACTGACAACGCCATTGCCAAAAATGAAAAAGACAAACAGACAAACAATAGCACACATGACACAACATAGAAAACTAAAGAATAAGCAACACGAACCCCACCAAAAACTAGGGATGATAATTGTGCGCATAAGATTAAAATAGTTGTGAGGACAACATTTAAAGTCGTGCATACAAAGAAATAGAACTTCATTTTTTTTGTACTTAAAAGGGCTCCGTCGTTTTGCGATTGGGAGGCAATTTCTACTGTTTTATTAATAACTAACATGTTTTTACAGCAATTCTGGATATCTAGAAGCTGTTTGAATAAACTATGCTTTTGTTTTATTGATGAAGTATTGTCAGATAAAATCGATGATGGATGAAGTAAATAACGTCAGGTCAGATAACAACAAAAAAGAATACAATCTAACTGTAAATATGGCGTCCGTCAGTAAATTCGACGGATACTATTCTATTTTGATTCATTTATCGTAAAAAAGAAAATGCATTTAAACAACAATGTCATCAATATGAGCATCATATGATTTTTCAAATTAAATCAAACAAAAGTTAAAAAATGTTATATATACTTAGCTTGGTTAGCCAAGTTTACTATTCAAACGTGTATAAAGACATTCGTATGAAATAAAATCCATTGTTTTATCTAATGTATTGATATTTAAAAATTTCTCGGTACTTCCAACAACCTTTCTGCTTGCCGAAATATACAAATTGGAGGAGCATTCACATATAGGAGTACACAAGTCGACATGAATAGCATGAAAAACAAAAGTGTAACCGTTTTCATCGACACGATAACATATTATGTGAGTGGAACCATTAATCAAGAGTAAACATGTGAATTGTTTTTACTTTGGAAAGCTCGAACCAGCTGTTGATATAGAACATTAAATATGTGATGTTGTTTCCATACAAACAGATGCGTGGAACTGATGGAACATTCGCAATACTCAAAGGCACCAGGATTATAATTTAGAACGCCATAGCGCGTTACGTCTACAAAAAACTCATCAAAGACGCTCATTTCAAAATAGTTATAAAGCCAAACAAGTACAAGGTTAAAGTGCATTAAGGACCCAAATATTCCCCAAAATTGAGCGAAATGCGGCCAAGGTAATCTATACTTGAAAATCCTTAGTTTTCCGATAAATTCAAAGTTTTGTAACAAGAGATTTATAGAAAAAAAATGACCATTTAGTAATCAATGGTACCAGGATTATAATTTAGAACGCCAGACGCGCGTTTCGTCTACATAAGATTCATCGGTGACGCTCATATCAAATAATTTATAAAGCCAAACTAGTACAAAATTGAAGAGCAATGAGGATCCAAAATTATAAAACGTTGTGCCAAATACGGCTAGGGTAATCTATACCTGGGATAAAAAAATCCTCGGTTTTTTTTTTAAATTCAAAAGTTTTGGAAAAAGAAATTTTTTAGAAAACCAATTGATATTCATGTCAACTCTGAAGTGCTGATAAAAGAGAAACTAACTACGGCATTGAAATAATCATAAGACGACGAAAAGATTCCTTCTCCTTAAAACACTATATACAGATATATATATATATCAACACGAAACCCATCAAAACAAGTCTCGACTGATCGTAGGTGTTTTAGGATAAGTAGATCCTGCTGAGCTTCTGTCGCTCTTCATACAAGTTTTTTTCTTTATCCACGAACCATTGTAAGACAAAAAGGCAACAAACAAGAACTAGCAGATTATTATAAACTAAAAGCAGCGAGACAAGGGTGCGTCCACATGGAAAGCGTCTCCTTTATGCATGCGAGTTAACTCAGACATAATGCTACCATATAACAATAGGATTTCAGTTTACGTTATACCTCCATTTATAAAGAATTGAAACACATCTTCTGCTTCGGAAATATTTCAAGTGCAGATTTTAGTCCTTTCATTAAAGTACATAACATCAAAGATTTAAAACTAAATGGATATCAACTATAACACTCACTGCATGAAATGCAGTTCAACAATTATATACATTATATTAAGATTTCCCACAATCACTCTCAAGTTGCAATTATTTTTACTTTTCGTCTGTACGCTCCTTACTCTTTTCCGTTTATTCTTAAGGGAAGTAAAAAAATTGTGCTACAAGCAAAATATGACTTCCTTATGATGTAATATTACCTTTCCTTACTTGCCATTAAGAAACGCCATTATATCTTTGCAAGGGATAATTGGTTTATGTTACGAAAAAGGACAATGGAATCAAAACTACATTCATTAAATGATAACAAAGTTACTCCTACAGACAAACCTCAAATTTCAATGCAATTTGCCAAGATTAAAACAGACCACCCCAACTGTAGAAGTAAGACTGTATTTAAAATCGTCAAGTAAAAGTACTTATTTTACAGCTTTGAGCACGTGTATTTATGACTTAACTTTGATTAAAGTTTTTTTTTTATATATATAAATATGCATAGTTTAACATGAAACTTTTCATTTTCGTACATAAAGACTTTAATTAGCAATAAGAACACGTAAATATATATTGTTATTTTGTTATCTCCCACCAAAAGTCCTGGTCGAGGTACATATATTATAATTCTCAAATACATGTAAGTCAGTTAGAGCAACACGATGGATGAACCATGAGGAGCAGGATCTCTTTAACCTCCTGAGCTACACTCAGTTTAAATGAGGTTTGTGTTGCTAAGTCTTTAGTTAGTTTTTTTTACATAATATGTTGAGTACTATTATTTGTTTATCTCTCATAGCCATGAGGTCGAAAGTTTATATATAAAAAATAAAGATTTGAGGTTTGAATTTTTGCAGAAAGTTAGAAATATCTATTCCAATATAGATTATATGGATGATTTGGATAAATGGGTTTTATGTCTTTCGTGTCCGTCAGTTATGCAGTATGCTGCTTCATTTGTTAAAAGTCATGGTCACTGAGGAGGGTGGACTCAACAACTGCATGATAGATACATATATGTATATAATGTTTTGTTCTTTTTTTTTTTTTTTTTTTTGTATGATTGTAAAGTTATTATGTTGATTTGTGTATGCCTTCAACCCATTTTGGTAAAAATGTGCATTTATTCAATAAACCAAATTATATAATGTTTACAAAATTTTAAATCTTTCGAAATACTAAGGATTATCTACTTAAGGAATCAATTGCTTTAGCTGAAAATGACAACACCTTTTAGAATTTAAGGTCATTATCGCTCTTAAATAACATATTCTTTATTTGCATGACCTCAATTACATTTTGATTCGAGTCATTAATGTTACGTTGGCGACATGCGAGTTGAGATGGCAACATGTAAAGAATGTTTACTTCACCACTTCGGTTCTATCATGTAATTTCTATTAAATAGTCATTTTATCCAATTGACTGTTTGCAAAAGTATAAATAAAGGCAACAGTAGTATACGCTGTTAAAAACTCATAAATCCATGGACACAAAACAAAATCGGGGTAACAAACTAAAACCGAGGGAAACGCATTAAATATAAGAGGAGAACAACGACATGACACTGAAATGTACCACACAAAGAAACGGACCGAGCAACAGACAAAATCTCACGAGGATTAACAAATATAACATCAAAACCAAATACATGAATTTGGGATAGACAAGTACCGTGACACGTCTTATCGCAATGTGAATTTACACTCAAAATAAGAGAAAACAAACGACACAACGTTAGAATTACCATGTGAAAAACAACGTCAAAATGACAACACAACACCACAGGACTACAATATAAATAAATTGGAGAACACAATTGACAAAGAATCTCACGAACAACAGCCAACAAAAGCCAAAGTTTTTGAGATAGACAAGTACCGTCTAGAAATTATTCTAAATAATAAGGATGTTCTTATCCCAGGTAGAAAACCCTAGACGTATTGGGCACAACTTTTTTGAACTTTTGATCCTCAGTGCTCTTCAACTTTGTTCTTGTTTTGGCTTTCGAACTTTTTTCATCTAGGCGTCACTGGTAAGTCTTGTGTGGACGGAACGCACGTCTGGCGTATATAATTTAAACGTGATATCTTTTTTAAGCTATTGTTCGTGTGTTTCTCTGTCCTATATGTTCTCCCATTTATTTGTATTGTAGTCCTGTCATGTAAAGTTATATTTAACATTGTCATTAAAGCAGGAGGTTTGGAATGTCACAAAACCGGGTTCAACCCACCATTTTATTTTTTCTTAAAATGTTCTGTACCAAATAAGGAAAATTGCCATTTTTATTCTATAGTTTCTGTGTGTGTTACATTTTAATGTTGTGTTTCTGTTGTGACGTTGTTCTTCTTTTACATTTGATGCGTTTCCATCAGTTTTTGTTTGTAACCAGTCTTTTTTTCGCAATCGATTTATGTGTTCCGAACAACGGTATACTACTGTTGCCTTCATAAATCAATTGGTATAAATTTTCTGATTCAGTTCAATAAATATAATCTCCTGAACTAGACATTGACAAAAGATTAGACATGACTTCCTTTGTAACATAATTATAGAACATGACATAAACGGTCTTCTCAGAACCAGAATATAAGATCAACACGCCGCTTTTAATTTTGAAATTATCAATTTCACCCATTTAAGTACCAATATACCAACTTGCATATGAAATTTACTTACTGTTTCATTTTGATGGAGACCTGTAAAGTCAATTTATTTTCAGACTGAGATTGTATGGACGAAAACTGTTATATTTAGGTATCGTGTCCGAATAATATTATTGTTTGCATTTATCATTGTCATACATTTTCACTTTTTCGTATATTTATATATGGGTTATATATGGTAAGTTGAAATATGCTTGGTTGAGGCAAAGCTTCGATAGTTCACTTTTTATTTTATTAGCTGGACTTTCTCCTTCGTTTCACGGTTTACAGGAAGCCGCAATTTATTTACATTGTGTGCGCATGTTTCGTTGGAGTAAAAGACGAAATGCGACCTAAAGTCCCGTGTGCAATCAATCAATCAAATACCATAGAATAACCCACTGATATCATTGGAATGAGGGTTGTTGACACAAAGTAAAAAAGAGAATATTTCGTTTGCTAAGGTTGTTTATTCATCCTGCAAACTTGACCCGAGCATACCACCAACAACTGGTTCAAAATCGCCAATAAATTATTCCGAGTAGGTTCCTGTAATGTCAACAGTTGAACATCTGACCTTTTCCTTCAAGAAATCAGACTTCAGTTACAATTCCGCACACATTTACCAGTGCTTCATTGTCTGAGACATAAGTCAAATAAAGTACTAAATTGCAGCCAAATGCAGCATTTTTTTTAACAGCACTTCTCAATGAACATAGAAACCCATTACCTATGAAGCGGTTAGAAAGGAAAACAACACAAAAATACTTTCACTATCACTAATAGATTGTAATGGAGTATACAACATGTATAAAGAACTCCGACATGCATTATTTGAAAACAGATTTAGTTTTTACTTTGGAATAAGACATTGGTTGAAAATAAACATTCTAATATGACGTTCTTTTAAAAAGATTTGGGTACAAAACCATGTTTTATTTCAAATGGAACATGGGCTGCACGTGATTGACGTCACAATTGAAATTGCAACGTCAGATGAATTTTGAACAACGTCAGAGATCAAAATGGATGTTTTTGTTGGTGTCGCTTGCTATAAAATTAATTAAAAACATTCTAAAAGTCAGTTTAAATGTTTCTGTTCTTTTTTTTATTGATAAACTACAGATTTTCTATAACGTTTTTGGTTCCTGAAATAAAAATGGCGACATTCCGAGCGTCTACTATATGTCCGATTTGAAGTGAAAAAGTTCAAATAATCCTATTAGAATCGAAATAATTCTATCCTGCCATGCTCTATGCTCATTTTAACATGGGTATGCATTATATTTGTAAACATGTCATACCTCGCTTACGCTCGGTATTAAAATATTAACAAATATAATGCCTACCCATGTTAAAATGAGCATAGCAGGATAGAATTATTTCTTAAATAGAAATCAACTAGAGTAAAGATGGGGAAGTTCGGACACTTCGTAATTTAAAATTTAAAATTGCCGGGTTTACTATCCATACGAACCCCTAAAAAAATTTGAAGCATTGTCGCAAATTAGCTTCCTCCCTTGTGTTTTTTTAGGGGTTCGTATGGGTAGTAAACCCGGCAATTGTAACAAGCCCCTGTGTCTGAGGTTATGAAATAAATCTTGAATCTTAAAATTTCTGCAGGGGATACTTATCTTTTCTGATTAAATGGTACATAATGACTTGACTATACATGTATTATTCATAATTAACAAATATTTTTAAAAAATGTATGTTTTCGACTATCATAAATATAGTTGTGAAAATGAATAATCAGTCCCTTGCTTTAATGAAAATGAAAAATCTTGCTTCAACAGTACAGAAAATGAATAATCTGTCCTCTCAGTTTACAAAAATAAATAACCGATCAAAAACAAATCCTCCTGCCCCCCCCCCCCCCCCCAGAATATCAAATGGTCGTCCCCTAACGATTACCTGAAGATCTTGGCCATTGGGGAAATTCGGACAACAATGGGGAAATTCGGACGTATAAATGGGGAACTTCGGACACTACTCGAATAAAAGACACGTGTTATAATTGAAACTACAATATCGACTATTGACTTTTTTTAGGATAGTTTTAATGGATATACGTTTTTAAGCAGGTGTGTGTTCCATGTTTGAATTAGTTTTGTCCATGTTCCAAATGGCATTTGGCGAATCTCTTAAATTTTATTATCTCAGTTAAGGTGTTATCCAGATCGTTAAAGTAGTTATCAACTACTGGCTTTTTTAAATTTCTAGCCCTTGTACTTGCTAGTTTTTCTGGCTTTCGAAGGACTAAATTAGTATGGCGTTTATAATCACTGAACTAGTTTATATTTGTTTAGGGACCAGCTGAAGGACGCCTCCGGGTGCGGAAATTTCTCGCTACATTGAAGACCTGTTGGTGAACTTCTGCTGTTGTTTTTTATATGGTCGGGTTGTTGTCTCTTTGACACATTCCCCATTTCCATTCTCAATTTTAGTTCCAGATTTCTTTTTCTGAATCCGTCCCACCAAGCTTTACCCGGAATGCCTTTTTTAAATGGAGTTTTAAGCTTCATT